>NC_065533.1:58764676-58879438 GCF_020184175.1 Aphis gossypii
CCATCATTATCATCCGAAGAACCAGAAGATTATTTTAGAGTTACTATTTGTATTCCTTATATTGAGTCATTCATAAATCAACTAGAGCTCAGATTCTTAGAGCACCAAAATATTTTTAAAGGTTAGTTCCTAATAACATAAATTTATATTAATATATTATTTATAATACCTACGTTATTCAGGTTTTCATTGTTTATTTGACAACAATGAAGATTCTAATGAAGCTGATTTCGAATCTCTCGTTTCATTCTACTTGCCTCATAATGATTTGCCTACCACTCTTGGTGAACTTAAAATGTGGAAGCTAAAACTTGCCCGTCTAAATGTTAAACCATCTAATGGAATTGATGCATTAAAACTTTGTAGTCCCGTGATATTCCCAAGTATTCATATGTTATTAAAAATTCTATGAACATTGCCGGTATCAACAGCTACTCCAGAAAGAATGTTTTCAAATTTAAAAAGAGTAAAATCTTATTTGAGAAATACTATGAAAGAGGTAAACAGTTTTTTATCATAAATATTTTTAATCCTTATTTACTACATTTTATACTAAAAAATAATTATTTACACAGGACAGATTAAATGGATTGACCATGTTGTCGGTATACCGTAATATAAATTTAACTCCTGAAGAAGTCATTGATGAGTTGGGACAAAAACCCAGGAAAATAGACATTGTTTTATGATGAAAATAAATATTAGTTAAACAACATATCATTTTGATTTATCAATGTATAATATATAATATATATATATGTATAATTTGTTATATGTAAGCCCCCCCCCCATTGAAAATAGCTGTGTACGCCACTGATCGCTAACAATTCTTTTTGAATTACACTGTAATTTGTTTCGGCCTTATTTAACGTTCTACTTGCATAAGCTACTGGTTTATCTTTTGGTACCTCCCCTTGTGAAAGGACGGCCCCAATAGCATATTGACATGCATCCGTCATTAAGTTAAAATTCCCGTTTTCCCAGTTAGGGTATACTAACAAAGGTGGGTTCATTAATGCTTTTTTTAATTCTTGGAAAGCGTCTTCGCACTTGTCAGTCCATACGAATGGTGTATTCTTTTTCAATAAGTTCGTTAGAGGTTTAGCAATTTTGGCGAAATTGTCCACGAATCGGCGGTAATAATTAAGTAAATCTAAGAAGGATTTAACGTCCTTCTCAGTTAAAGGTCTCGGATAATCTTTAATACAACTTAATTTATTCGGATCTGGTGTTACCCCGTTTTCGCTTATCAAATGCCCCAAATATACCACCTCTTTACGTAAGAATGCACATTTCGCTGGCTGTAACTTAAGTTTATGCGATCTCAGACGTTTAAATTTCAAACGAATTTATTTTGGTGGTCACGTGAACTTGACCCATGGACGACGATGTCATCTAGATACGCCGCACATAACTCCTCTAAACCCATTAAAATTGCTTTCATGGCCCGTGTAAACGTTGCAGGCGCAGAACTAAGTCCAAATGGTAATCTCAAAAACTCGTAATGACCTGATTTTGTAGAAAAAGCTGTTTTATGCGTGTCCCCCTTATCTACCATTATTTGATGATAACCGCTCGCAAGGTCTAAAGTCGAAAAGTATTTTGATGAACCTAATGATTCCAATATTTCTAGAATATTTGGTAACCCATACGCTTCGTTTTCAGTGACCTCGTTAAGTTTCCGAAAGTCTACGCATACTCGCATTTTCTGCTTCCCTTCTGCATCTCTTTTCTTTTTAACTACTACCAAAGGAAAATTAAACGGTGATACCGAGTCACGTATAATATTAGCTTCCTTCATTTATTTTATTTGTCTCTCTATTTCATCTTGATATGCATGTGGTAACCTATATGGACGTATATTTATCGGTTTAACGCACCTAGGAGTGTTAATTTTATGTGTAACTATATCAGTAGCGCCTAATTGATCACCTTCAAAGAAAAATAAATCAGAAAAACGGCTACAAAGGTCTATTATACTATCACGTTCCTCGTTGTTAAGGTGTTCCGTTTTAATAGTTTCCTTAATTTTTCTAATTTTATTATCCGTGTATTTTTCTTCGTTAGCAATAAAAACACAATCATTAAAAGGTTCCCACTTTAGATTACTCGTAGTTAATTGATCGATAATAAATGGTTGCTCCGATATATTTACTATATTACTTATAATTTTATCGCCTTTTACTGGACTGATACTATTAGCTATAATTACGTCCTCGTTAATCTCGTATTTTTTTATCGTAATAAATTCGTGTTTAATTTGTTCGTCCGCTCTAATTTGTAAAACGCAGTTACTTCGCGGTGGAATAATTAACGCGTTATTATCGATTTCTTTTTTTTCTGGTATTATTAAAATTTCCTTATCCCAATCTAGAACGACTTTGTTTAATTTCAAAAATGTTATGCCTATTATACCTGCTTCAGGTATTGGAAAATCATCGTATACAATATCGAATTTAACTGTAAAAAGTTGTTTGTTAATGTAAATTGGAATTACCACAGATCCTACTGTTTCTACTGGACTTGCATTAATGCCCTTAATCTTTTTTTTATCTTTTTCATTCACGATTATGTTTCCTTTTAAACTTGAAATCTTTATAATGTTCATTTCCGAACCACTATCAATTAAAAATTTAATTTCGTTTTTAACAAATTTATCCGAAAAACACGTAATATGTTCCTGTGTTATTGGTGTTATAATACGAACGTTACTTCCCGATTGTATTTCACTGATAGACCTATCGTGATTTTCCTGACCATTTCTTTCTACGGTTTTATCTTGTTCGTTACGTTTTAATTTACGACACTCGCTTATATCGTGATTCGCTTTTCTACAATATTTACAGAATTTACTAGAATATTCGCGTTTAAATTCGGTCTTTGGACTTTGTCCATTATTCGGATTCTTGAAAGTAGCTAATTTATGCTCGCTCGTTCTACATTCATTAGCATAATGACCATATTTCTCACAACGATGGCATTTAATCGCGCTTTTTTTATCAATTTTATTAGTTTTATAATTCGGTGTTTTGTTATACCCGTTTATGCTATTATAAAATTCTGTTGTTGTTTCCTCTTCCATTGCAATTAAAACGGCTTCTTCGAAACCTTGTATGTTACGCGCTTTTAATAATAACCCGATAGTTTGTGGGATACCCGCTATGAATACGCTTAGTGCGTGAGCTCGCACTGTTTGAGCTATTATTTCTGATTCTAGTGCGTCCCTACCTACCGTTAACGCGTTCATTAATTCATGGGCTGTTTTTTCAATTCTAATAGAAAAATCTTTAACTGATTCCTTTGCGTTCTGACGCATTTGACTTAATTGTACTTGTAAGTAAGACACTGAATGTGTCGACCCAAAAACGGTTTTAAATAATTTTTTTAATTCATCCCAGGTAGTAATTTTTTTATACCTCACGGCCGATAATGCTTTACCCGTTAATTGTGCCAGTATCGCTTCTAATATATTAGGTTTAATAGCATCGGAATTATTGTTAAAAATGAACTCGCATTTAGCCACGAAAGAAATTAAATCGGACTCTGTTCCTCCCGAGAAAGCAGGAACCAATGCGGTTGCCCCTTGTAAATTTAACTTTTCTGGATTAACCATTTTTATTTTAAATGTTTCCGGGTTATATGATACTACTTGCCAATTTGTGGTATCTCTGTCAGACATACAATATACTATAATAATATATTATTCAAATGACTTACAGAGCTTGCATCTTTAACCGTGGATCGTTTGAAAAATTGACTTCCGTCCTTCTGGAATTTGATTTCTGTCCTCCCTGGACTAGACCGCTTGCTTGAATTCTCTCTGTTCCCCTTCCTGTCGTGAACGTGGTTTCGTCGGTGGGTCTCAAAGTACTTATTTTTGATTTGACTCAAAAATTTTCGTTTGATGAAGTATGACCCCACACCTGACACCAAATTTTATGTAGTAACCAGTGATAGTTACTGCACGCTTCTTTTACGACGAATGCACGTTCCGTCGTAGGTTGGAGAGTTGAGGTATATAAGTTAACAATAAATTAATAAGACAATTTATACGTTTACTAATTTGTTAAAACAATAAATGAAAAGGCTTTCGTTACCGTAAGCACAAGTACTTAGCTACCGTAGAGCAAGTGACAACACTGACTTAGTCTAACTGACTCCAGTGCTCGAATTGGGAAAAATTAAGTAGAGGAGCTCAATCTAACAATTTAAAAACTGCGTTCCAAGTGCAAAATTATTTAACACAGACTCGTAGGGGGCTTTGCCTCCCATACCCCCCTCCAACTCATACCTTACATACATTTTGAATACCACTTTTCAGCAACACATTTTTAAATCCAACAGGTATAAATATAATATATTTTATTAAATAATAATATAATATCTTAGAAGAAAAAATTAATATTTATTGATTTTTATTAAAAAGAGACCACATATTTTGATAAGTATGTTCTTCATCGTTTACATTTCTTTTTGGACAACATACTTCGTCAGCTGATCTATTACCACTGCGTATCCAAGATATAACATAACAGCTTGGTTCAAATAAATTAACAGGAGGACCAATACAGTGTATATATAATAACGATGACATGTTTGTAGTTGACAATGCATTTCTTTTTGAAGTAACAATGTTATTCATAGAACTGAACACACGCTCACACTCTGATGATGATATAGCTACCGTATTTATTGCATCTAATAAAGGTTTTAAATCGAGTATTTTGGAACTATCCTTAGTATCAATAAACACGCGAAATCCTCTTACAGACGAAATTTCATCTACTTGAAATTGTTTGGCTAATCTTCTTATGTTTTCATCACCATACAAAATATCACAATCATCTGGCCAATTTTTCACATCTAAATAATCTAGATCTTTGAGTAGTTGTGTATATTTTTCTTTAAATTGATTACCATTTACTGATGAAACATGCGATGCCTGTGTTGTGAATAGCCGACTTCTTAAATTATTTGCAAGGCTTCTAAAAAACTGTGATTGAATGATTTTTGGAATTGATTTATTGGTTGCTAGTTTTACATTTTTAAACTCTATATCTGATTTGGCAAATGCATCATTAACTTCTTTAAACTTAGGTCCATGGTTTTCTGCCATAGAATCAAAAATTCGAATTGTTCGATCAATACAACCATTTGCTTCTGATAGACTTAAACATCTATCTTGGAGTAATAAAGATAAATCAGCTAATTCAGTTAAAGCGTCATACATAATACCTAAAATATATAACAAACAATACCATAAGATTAAAAATATTTGAATAATAATTGTTGATACAAAATATTAAAATAAATAATAAATATATTAATATATTATTACAATAATAATAACATAATTAAACCTTGTACAATCATTTATAATTATATATAAATTTATAAAATTGTGTTTCAGTCATAAATGTATAAACTATAAATTAAAATAATGATTTACTCACCTAAATTACCAATAAACTCTACGGAAGCAAGTATTCTCAATAAACCTGAATATTTGGATCTTTCTTTACTGTTTCTTAAATAGTCTATGGCAGAATTAGAAAAATGTTTATTCAATGCTTCAAAATTGTTCCATACAGCTTTCAGAGTTTTTTCACTTGAGGCAACCCATCTAATGGTAAATATTTTTCCAATTTTCATTAAATTTTGCTCTAAAGACGCAGCACACTTTTTTAATTCATTTGAGTTTTTTGGTGACTGGTGGTATAAAGAGTATAATTTTTCAATAAAAAATTGAAAATGATTGATTGCATTTATTTCCTTTAATGTGTCACATACAGCCAACTCCAAGCGATGGTTACAACAATGCCAAACAATTATTTTTGGGTGTATTATTTTTAACTGGGTTCCTACACCAGATATCTTACCTAACATTGCTGAAGCCCCATCGCTAACAAATGCAACAAAATTGTTTTTCAGGTAGTCATCAGTTAAGCCATACACTGAAAGAGTTGATAATATGGCATTTTTTATTGAGTCTGCTGATGTATTACTCAACTCAACAATATCAAAAAAAAATGTAATATTATTATCAGCAATTGCAGTTCTCAAACAAATGACCAACATGGTTTTTTGACTAAGTGTGGTTGACTCATCTACAATGATACATATTTTTCTATTAAGTTCAATTATATCTTGGCATATTATTTTCTTCATTTCCGATGAAATATGATTATATTAGCGCAAGACTTATCACTCTGCAGTACACGTCCCATATCTAAAGTATTCTTAGTTTGTAAATCTATTAATTTAGGCATGTCACTATAAGGTCGTTGATTTTTTGCAATATAATATGCAGTTCTAAAAACAAACTCAGTTTTCTTAGACTCAATATTAGATAATTTCATTATTTGTTTAGGCATCACATCAAATGTACTTTTTCAATTATCTGTTCACAATGTATATGAGCCTTGGAACTTCTGTGCTTGCATATTTTTTTCTTAGATTAGCTTGTTGCTTACTAACGTTGTCTCCCATACCACATACTTCACCATTAATCCATTCTTTTGCACAATGAACACCTTTTGATTTTAATAATGTTGAATTTGTATTTTTACAATACTTGCATCCCAAATTTTTTCCACTAAAAAATAACCATGGGTACTCATCAGAGAAATATTTAACTTGTTTGAGGTCCCAACAGTCTGGTTTGGCAACTTGCATTATGTCATCTTTATCCAATACAGGGTGTGTATCTGATTTCTACATAACCACAAAATAATTTAGTAGGTAAAGTATTATAATATGATTTGATTACTATTCACAAGAATGTATTATTAAAGTAGGTATGCATTATATTTAACTGATGGATTGGACTCCTCAGTCATAATATTCAGTAACAAAAAATAAGCTAACCATAAATAGTTATAAAAAGCAATATTTTATTTTAAATATAAAAATGTAAGCTTTTAACCAGAAAAAGGTGCGGCTAGCAATCATATTAAAAGTGAAGCATTAAGTGTTTTTATTGGAAGCTATAGTATAAATAATAAACTATAAATATGTCAGAAATTACCAGGTATATTCAATTAATTGTAATAATATAGCATGATTTATTACTTAATATTTTTAACCAATTAAATTAAGCTTAGATAGTTATAAAATATAATGAAGCGTAATAGCAGTAAATTGCATAATACTTATTAGTAATTTGTTATAAATATTTAATGTAATGTATTTCTTATACTTCCTGATAATTTTAAGAAGGTACCTACACAATTACCTACATAAAAGCATTAATGAATTAAATAAATTTAAAAGCACACTATCCATATTTACTTATCCAGCAAACTCTATAGTTGTAAATAATTCAAAGGAGTACTTACATTTTATAATTTACACAATATGCCTCTGTGCTCACAATATTATTTTAATAGCCCAAAATATATAATTTCCTACCTTATTCAATTTAAAATCAATGAATGATACAACCTTTATTAACTAGTTGGGTCTCGCACCCTGAACTAACTTTTAAAATTAAAAATTGATTTAATGATAATTGATAATGGACAATACTGATTGTTGTAAACTTGTATCGGTCTGTGTAAACGTGTAATTTGTAAAGAAAACATATATTATTATAAATGTCTTCATTAAGGAGACATTAAAAATAAAGTAGGTAATCATAACCATTTACCTGATCTGGCTGTAATATTGCATTCGACTCCATATTTGTACTTATTACCATACAATTGTCACTGTTAGCTGTACTCGGCTGGAAAGTTTTATAATTTAGTCATTAGTGATTTTATAACAAGTAACATAGTAATATTTAAATAAGTTATAATTTAATTAATTATAATATATGGTAGGTAGTTATGTCAGATTCCTAGACTACTTTTATTTAAAATTAAAATAATAGACTTACTTTCATTTTTTTAGTCTGCTTTTTGAAATAATCAAATAAATTGTTGTTGCTGTGTGATCTTTTTTGGTCAGCCATTATATTGGACTCGTACTTCTGTCTCCTAAGATATAAACTATAATCCAACTATCCAAGTAACAAGTAACGACTGTAAAGTTATTACTTATTATGATTTTCTAAATACAATTCAAAATTTGATAACGATACAAAATTGAAGACGAACATTTCAAGAACACCGGTAAATGATAACCATAACAGTAATAACTAATAACTGAAACTGATAAGTGATAACATTTCATTCGGAAACACGTTTAAGATAGTACTATCACACACCAGTATCTCAATATCTGTGCCTTAGATAATATACGTCTTGTATATTATGATATCAGATCAGCTGTGAACTACTGACTATTTAGGAAAAACACAGGATGATATTATAACTAATTAATAAAATATTATCAAAAATAATTTTGATATGAAAAACAGTAAAATTCGTCTTATTATTGACATCAATTGAAATCCACATTTTAATAAAAATTATTTCGGACATTAGTTTGTACCGTCCCCCCAACCAAGTAAAAATAAATAGTAGAGGAACGCAAACAAAAAATAAAAATAGTAGGGGAGCTCCGTCCCCCTGCGCACCCCCCCCCCCAATTCGAGCACTGACTGACTCTTAACTAACTCTAATTAAATCTATGATGAGGACTCATATTTATATGGAACATGCCGTGATGGAGAATCGGATGATCTACGTCTATGAAGTGGCGTGATATAGTTATAGGCCACTGGACTTCGGAACTACGTTTTTATACTAAAAACGTCGGTTTACTACAATTTGAACATTTTTTTTAATAATAAACGTTCTACAATAAAACGATATGATAAATCTTACAGTATGTATTATGATAAAGTCAGTGATTCATATAAAATTGGAAAACATACTATAACTTTTAGTCATGGTAACTTACAGCTGCTCAATAAATATTATCCATGGACTATAGGACTATGGTCTTTATTATGTGAGAAGGAACCGAAAAAAACAACTATAGAAGACATAGAAAACTATTACAACATTTTGAAAACTACTGGAGTTCATTTAAAAGAAGATGGGAAACCTAAAACCTCAAAGTATCATAAATGGTCAGTCGTTGTAAAACCTCTATATGAACGAATGAAACATGAAGAAAAACAGTTAAACGAACATATAGCTAAAATTAATAACCTTAGATCTCCTCAAATTAACTTTACATCAATTAAGGATCATTTATCTAGTTCGAACGCTAAACGTAGTAATGTTAATGATGATACGACCATGGAAAACGAACCATTTTATTTTAATCCAGAAGCAAGCAGTTCTATGGTCACAGATCCTGCAGTTAAAAATATGTTTAATTTTACTTTAACACCGCAGCCTAAGAAAGGTTCAGGTTTATATAAAGATGTAATACCGCAAACGCAATTAGTTTATTATGACGACCCGAATGAACTAGTAACTAGATTAAATCTTTTAACATCATCGCAAAGTATTGGTAATACTGGTGTAAATAATGAAATAATATCAATTTTAGAAGAACTACGAGAGAAAAATAATATAGTTTAATGACAACCTTAGAGAGTATAGCTAATGAGCTACATCGACCAGCGAGAAAAATATTTCCTAGACGTAGTGTAGTAACGCGGTTTATTGACGACCTCTGGCAAGCTGATTTAATGGATATGCAATCTCATTCTAGACAGAATTATGGTTTTAAATATATTTTAGTTGTCATAGACACATATAGTAAGTACGTTTGGGTGGAAGCGTTGAAAAATAAAACATCAAAGGAATGTACAAATGGTATGCTTAATATATTGAAAAAAGCTCATCCAAAATTGTTACAGACAGATAATGGTACAGAATTTTATAATATTCAATTTCAAAATTTAATGAAAAAATATAAAATTAAACATTACAGTTCATACAGTGTTATCAAGTGTTCGATGGCTGAACGTGTCATACAAACTCTTAAAAATAATATATATAAACATTTTACTGCAACAGGTACATGGAATTGGTATAATACAATATCGAAAATTATGCATAACTATAATAACACAAAACATAGAACAATCAAATGTACACCGAATGAAGCTCGAATAGATACAAACAAAATTAAATTTAATACACAATTTAATCATACATTATACAAACCAAAATTAAAAGTTAATGACAAAGTAAGAATATCTAAGTATAAGCATATATTTAGTAAAGGATATACACCAAATTGGACAACGGAAATATTTACAATTTCAAAAGTTTTACAGACAAATCCAGTAACTTATCAACTAAAAGATGGATCAGACAATATAATCTTACGTGGTTTTTACGAACAGGAAATTAAATTAACTGATTTTCCAGACACCTTCCTGGTTGAACGTATTATAAAAAAAGTTGGGAATAAAATGTTTGTTAAATGACTAGGTTTTGATTCGAGTCAAAATTCGTGGATAACATCATCAGATATTTTAAAATAAAGATTTTTTTTTAATGTATGATACATTTTTATAATAAAAAAAATATACAAGGTTTTTTATCAAGTAAAATTAATTATTTCACATGTTCTCCTAGTACTCCGTAGTCTATTTTAAAAAACGTAATATATCCGCAATCGATATAAATAGAAAGCGCTATTTAGTAATAAATGTATTCAATGAAAAAATAATAATACTGTTGTATAATAGCGCTCCTAGCGGTAAATTTATTCAATGAAAATAATAAAGCTGTTGAATGTTGTATAATACTGATAGATAACGCTGTTTATACTGATTGTTGAATCATTAAGTTTTTAAATAAATTATTTTGTGAATTTGTAATGACCATACGCCAATGTATTTATCCCATCATTCATTATATATCTTTCATCGTCATTGGCACTGAGAACAAGCTTGTTCATTGTTTTTGAATGAACAACATGTTTATTCGATTGAATGAAGTTCATGTTTCTGTGAGATTGTTTTTTCTCAACAGATCTATGGTTGATAAAAGCATTTAATATCTCTATGTAATCAATAAATTTCATATGGTTTTTTATTATATATTTTTTTACACCTTTTGCTTTTTTTTCTACAGTATCATCTATGGTTTTATAAGCGTATAATTTCGGTCTTAATGAAACGAATTCTTTAAGAATTATTGATTTAAGTTCGTCCTTGAAGAATCTTGGTTGGCTTTTATGAATTTCACTAAAGCAATAATGGTCTTTAGGATAATTAGATGTGTCAAAATATGGCAATAAATCATTTTTTAAATCATCGAAAAAATTTTTTGTTTGAATGGTATATATCAAGGAATCTGTATCCGAATATAAAGAACTAATTTTTCTACCATATTTCTTTTTCATTACATTATAATGAAAATCATACATAAAAGTTTTTGAAACGTCTAAAATTGCAGATCCTACATAAATCGCCTTATCGAATTTAATAGTTTCCTTATGTTGATGAATAGCCATAAGATTCTTAGAGTATATAGTTCTATCATTAAAATTAGTTTTTGCCATTAATTTATTAGCTTTTTTTCCCGATGAAACCAGTTTTATAGAAGTTCTTGTTCGAACGTTCTCCATACATTTTCCAAAAACACTATTAATTAAAAGCTTCCAGAATTCTTTTTCAAACTCGTTTTTAGCTTCTGTTCTCATTTTAGTACAGAATTCAATGTACGATGCCATCCATTTCTTTTGAGAAAATCAGATAGCACGATGAATTTTTACAAGTTTAAGACCGTGTGAAATAGCTTGCTTTAAATTTTTGTAATGAACAATATAGTTTTTTTTCGGTAATAGTGTAGTTAACAATTTCTTAACTTTAGAATTTGGCGGACATTCGTTTAACGGTAAAAACGGGAAATCATTATGAGTTTTATGCAAATTTTTAGGGTAGTCGACATCAACTTCTAATATATATCCAACTTCAGAATCATCAGCAATTTTAGTTACGTCTATGTTTAAGTCATCAACCCATTCAAAATCTTTAAAAGGTAATTCTGTCAACATAGACTTTCCATATAAATTTACACAATCAAGATATGTTATCCATGTAATCGGTTCATTAGAATTATAATTCAATCCTTCAATATTTGGTATGTTTGCTTTAGCATATCTTTTAGTTGATTGAGTTATTCCACCACGAATAGAGTTCTCGATAAACAAAAGCATGTTAGGACATTTTAACCTTTCTAATTCGATCTTAGTATATTTAAGCATACAGTCATACGCAAATTCCGGAGCAGTCATATAATGAGCAGGATCTAGTTCAAGAGTAGATAAACATAAGTCTCTGAAATTTTCAAACACGTCAGCTAGTATTAAAACATCAGTTTTTAAATAATGATCGCTATATTCACCTAATGTCTTTATATTAAACACGTTCCATACATTTTCGCATGTATATAATCGTCATCAGTAGTATTTTCATCGGTTAGAGAGCTATAAAATTCAAGCTTTGAAGGTAAAAAAGAATCATTAAGTTTACTCCAACTATCAACATATTCATAAGGGAAGACTCCTTTTCGTGTAACTAAATCTAACACTTCAATAGAAAATACTTTGATAGTTTCTATAAACCTCAACTTATCTTCGGATAAATTTTTAGCTAGTTTACTTAATTTTTCAGCCATAAAACGGTATGTATCAACAAACTTTATGTTAAATTTTGGTGGGATTTCTTTACTAAATGATATATATTTTTCAGATGAATTAGGTATAACATGAATATCTTTATCGTTACATCCAAGTTCTCGAATTATAAAGTGACTGTCATATGCCAGATTATGAAAGAAGATTGGTACAAATGATGGATTAGTTAGCTGAAAATTACTTTTAACAAATTATTATCTTTTAAATTTAATAAATATTTTTCACAAACCTTAGCTTTTTGAAAATGTTTTTCTTCTTTTAAAGTTAATTTGTTAATTGGTAAATTAGTTTTATAAATATCATTAATTTTATTTCCTATAATTATCATACTATTCATAAATTTTTTTGCAGCATTTTTACCTCTGTATATTACTACTTTTCTAGAAATTTCAAACTTTTTTATTAATTTTTTCGAAATAATATTATAGCAACTTTTACATAAAACCCGTAACTCATAAGTTTATGTAAATGTGTAATATGAGTATTTGGTTTTTTACCATTTTGAAAGAATTTATCAGCTTGTTTAGGGTTTAAAATACATTCGAAGTCAGCGTATATAACAATTGGGATTCGTTGAGTATTTTTATAGTTTTTGAAATATATGAAATCGTCATCTCCTTTTTCAAACATTATAGGTCTTCCTAATTTATTTTTAATACACATTTCTTTATGTCTAATTAATCCTGTTTCACCCCCAAAGTTTGCTTTTACTCGGTTTATTTCCAAAACTTGTAAAACATCTCTTACATATAATCAATTTTAAACAATTTTTAGTTCTTTGGCTTCTAATAAACATCGAGAAGTTGTTAATATAACAATAATGAGCTGTATTATTATCAACAAATAGAAAAAGGTCAAAATGATTTTTTTTTTTCAATATTGGTTATACGTAATGGGTAAATTACATTTTTATCATCTAAGCTGTAAATATTTATTGATACATTGTTTATTTAATCAAATTTTTTTAACTGAGTTATAGGTGTTGAAAAATCGATGCATTTAAAATTAAACCCACTTTTTTTTCTAACATACCAAAATATTTTTTGTTAAACCGAGGTTTATTCAAACGATTATCGTACTTACTTAGTATTGAATACTTGAAACATTTGTCATCGTTATTTTTTACATTTATAACTGCTTTTTTTTTTTAATATGACTAGGTAAATCTAAATACGTTCTTCCTCCTTTAAGAGAATTAACTTTATTAATTCGTAATTGTATACGTAATAATAACGTGTAATAGTGACCAGCCTGATTTTTTTGATATAAACTGTTCTTCCTCAGATAATAGTTTGTTAAACATTTTGTTTAATAAACTATTAAAATTGGATGATTTACATGCTAATACGTTTGTTGTTTTAAATGACATATCTTGTACTTCATTCGTTAATAGTTGTTCAAACGTGCTATCAACATGTAAATTAAATTTAATTGTTGACTGCTGACTTGATTGTGTTAACCTAGAAATTAACATTTCAGAAACATAATTAAAAAATACATAGTAGTTTATTATTTCTTCCTTGTTCTTAACAATAAACGTTCTCGGACAGTTTTTAAATCGTTCAATTTCAACAAGTTCGCCCTTAGCAGCTGATTCCATCCGTCTACGTTTAGTAATTGTATTTCTTTTCATTATGTAACTGTAAATAAATTTATATTAAAAAATAATAATAATACATTTGTTCATATTCCTAACTGATTAAGATTTAATTATTAGTGTATCAGATATTCAGCTTATTGTAGTGTACTTTTTAATTATTATTTCATCAGAATATTACAGGAAATGTAATTAAAGTATGTTATTCAACGACATGTCACAGCCACCGAACGTGATCGGATTCGGATTATACGAACGCGTTGTAGGGTCATGATAGTGGTATGCGAAGTGAACAGAAACGATGGTGCGATTCATCCACAACTCTGGAACTTTGCCATCTACGCGCATAGACCAAACGTACGTACCGTACAATTACTTCTATGGAACAAAACTCGAACCTGACACGTACAATTATACACCGTTGTGGTACGTGTGAACTTCGAATTTTTACGAATATACTTTGTTACGTTAAATTTCATTATATTATTTAATGTATATTATTATATTTATCATATAATAATATACATTAATATTAATTATAATTTAATATATAATACTAATAGCAAAGTCTTAGAATAGTTTTAGTCTATATTCAAAGATTCTAATTGTTTGTGCAGCGAATTCGAATTTAAAGAATTGCGTATACTTAATTCGGATTTATATAATGTATATTGTGATTTTTCATAGTTAAGTTTAAGTTTTAGATTCTGAACGAAGTGATAAATGTATTGATTTTACAATGATGTGTGTTTTTTTTTTTTTTGTGTCTGTGTACAGCATAACTAGTCGAAATAATGCTCCAATTTCAAACTATGGAGAAGGTTTCCGATGTAAAAGTGAATATCCTTGGTGCATTATAGAGGTAAAAAGTAAACATTATCCAACAGTTTTCAAAAAAAATCGAGAAAAACAAAAAAAAAGCGGGCAAGTGAGTACCGCTCTGCTGTACATTAGGTGCCGTATGGATCATTATTATAAATTATAGGAGTGTTAAATTTGAATCCAATGATAGTTATCATTGTATACGAAAAACGATTCTGAACGAAGATGATTTGTCAGCCTAGGATATAATTTCTAGTGGTTGGTGAAAAAGGTGGTTTATGTTTTAATGGCCTGAATACAACAAAATTTAAGTTCTTTTATAATAATTGTAAGCTAAACTTATGAAAAACCTTGTATTAAATTTTCAACTCTTAGCTACTTATACAAAAATTTTTATGAAATATACCTACAAAATAATTTGAAAGTATTCATAGTTTTGACGAATTTTTGTCAATATTTGAACTTCAAATGCTAATAAAATAAAAAAAATTGTACCTATGTATTCTTATAATTTTTTAATCACAATAAGAATAAAATATGAGGAACTTTGTATACAATTTTCAAGTATTTTGATAAGGCCAAAATAATTTTATCGACACTTCAAAAAAAAATTTTCAGAAAAGTTGAAAATTTCAGTTGTCTATTAATAGCTCAAAAAAACTCAAAATATTTTGAAAATTAAAACATGTAAAGAAAATGCCAATCTAAATAACTGGTAAAATTTTCAAGTATCTACGACTTATACTTTTTGAATAATAACAAATATCAAAAATCGTTTGAGGCTAAACCGTTATTTAACGCGGTTTTGTAAAAATTTAAAATTCAAACGCACTTAAAATTTTTCCTATAATGATGCTTCGAGTTTTCTCTATAGATACTTGAAGGTAAACTTATGGAAAACTTAGTGTTGTATTTTTAATAATTAGTTATAAACACAAAAAATTTTATGATTTTTCAACTTCAAATATTTCGCAAATATTCATAATTTTGACGAATTTTCGTTCAAATTTGAACTTCAAATGCTAATAAAAAAAAATTGTACCTATGTATTCTTATAATTTTTTAATCACTATAAGAATAAAATATGAGGAACTTTGTATACAATTTTCAAGTATTTTGATAAGGCCAAAATAATTTTATCGACGAGAAATCAGAACGGTAATAATGTAAATCCAACCCCAATTCAATTTTACTGGGCATTTAAGAAAGTGTTTTTCTTACATTATTTTAAACACTCAGATGGAGCAAATTGTTTGGAGGACTTAGATGAAATTTTTACCAACATTGGGGATACAACTATACCTACACTCAATAATTCAAATACATTATTTCCAGAGAAGAATTCATATTCCTGTAACAATTTGAGAGTTGGAACTTTAGATTATAGAGATTTGGAGTTTACTTCTAGAAATGCTCTTTCATAAGTGGTTATTTTATAAAAAAATGTCTGGAGAAACATACCTGTGATACTTGCTTGGAGTTTGCTAAGAGTCAAAATAACATTGATGAATCATTTTTATTTACACATTTCAAGGCTTATCAAAATGAAGTAAAATCAGCTTATGGACAGTTAAATGTACCACCAGATTCTTTTCTAAATTATATAAATGAATTAGATAATATTTTTACAGACAACTTTTCTACACTTGCTATAGAAGATCAAGTAGGATGGAAAATAAAAAAATTGTTAGATAACTTACCATTTACACATCCATGCCCAAATTTTAATCTGGAATTTCTGAAAAGCCTTTTTGTACGGTTAAGAATATTTCATGCTATCAAGAAATTAAATAAAAGTTTATTGTCAGCTCCTAGAAAGTATAGAAAATTGGACATTCTTTCTCACTTATAGTAAAGTAAATGTATTATGTATAAATTATATTTTGACTTACCAATTAAACAATGTTTTGTATAATTTAAGAAGTGTTTTACTATTTATATTTTACTGTAATGGTACAAAAAATAAGTATTGTGTTGAGTGTTGACTTAAAGTTTAAACGTGTTTGTGAATATTGTAAATTATTATTATTTAATATATTAAGTGTTAACCTTTAAATTTGTACTTTGAACTTTTAAAAACTATTAATTAATAATTATCTAAATTATCTAACTTGGAATAAGGTTAAAAATGAAAGTAGCATAGTTTTTTTTATTCTTACTGGTCACACTGATTTTTCCTCCCAAAACATGGCGGACTGAATTTAATACCAGCCTATGCTGACTGTGTTATTTCATATCAGTGTCCTTTCTGATTATTCTATTCTGTGGTACTGGGTAGGCTTGTGCGGAGGGAATTATAATCGGATCGGCGTGTGCGTATATCGACTATCGAGTGTTTACATAATAATATAATATTATATGTTCATCATCTAATAATAATTTATAATATGATTAATAATATGATGAATATAGTCGTAGCGCTTATTATAAAAATTCGACTACATTCCTTCCCTATAGACTATTACCAGTAGGCAGTAGCGGCTATCTCGAAAAATTGTACAGGTGCTTACTTAAAAGAACTTGTATTCCCTATCAGTATTTCAATCTTTGGGGAACGCAAAAAATATTTATTTCAAAAAAAACTTTTTAAACCGTCAACATTTAAAGTTTATTTTAATGTGGTTTTTGATTTTTTTAGAAATGACCATTATAAAACCTTGTGTTTTAAAAATGCATTCCCTTTACACATACTATAAATGTATCATATATATCAGGTCGCGAAATATGTGTGAATACATTTAATTATCCATGAAAGGGGTACTATTGAGCATTTTTTAGATACTTGATAGTCGCCACATATATATGACTACTACAGCAGTAAAATGTATCTTATATCCGTTATTATTATCGTACCTATGCGAAATCGGTATATTGTTTGACACAGAACAAACCAGTATAACTTATCATTAAAAATATATAATACTATTATAATATTATAAATTATGTACGCGCGATAACTGATAAATACAATACAATAATATTTTAAGTGTGATATATATAAAATAATTTACAATTATTAATACTGTTGTATTATTGAAAATATATATAGGATATTTATAATAATATAGTATGATTTAATTGTTACTTGAAAATATATTATAAATGTATTCTAATAAAAACAATACTAGGTATGTTATTTATAAATAATAATATTCTCGTATTGAAATTATAATAATACAGAATTATTTTGCTATTACTTTAAAAATAATATTACAAATGTATTCCAAATAAACAATACTATATTATTATATTGATAACAATATTTTCAAAATGAAATAATAATAATATAGTATGATTGCTCTTTCGATACTGAAATATTATAATAAATGTAATTTAAATAAAATAATATTATATTATTTAAATGATATTATTTCAAATATAATGAATTAATAATAATTAGTATTATTATCATTACATATTTGCTATCTGGGTAATTATTATAAAAATGAATTACCTAAATTATATTTTTTTAAACTATTATATTATCAATTTTTTTCAATATTATTAAATTACTATTTTATTCCCATTTTATTATTAAAAAAAAAAATGTTATCTAATACTAATTAATTTTTATAATTTAATTTTCAATGAAAATTTATTCTATTTAGAAAATTATATAAAAAATCTATTTTATGAACATATTATAAAGTATTTAATGCTTGAACAAAACAATATTGAAAATGTGTGTTTGAATATTATAAAAACTATACATAATAATATATCAAAGTTTAATAAATATTTTATACATAATAATTACCAAATATAATAGCGCATATTTGAAGATTTTTGAAATTTTTCTTTCCTTTAAAGCCTAAATAAGAATATTCTGTTAATAATTTATCAGTAAATAATGCTTGCATGATTTTTCTGACAGTCACTGATAAATTTTGCCCTCTCAAACGAGCAAGTTCTTTAATCTATATAAAAACAATTTATAAATTATAATAGGTAGGTAATCAAAGTAAAATGTATTACCAAAAATGTATTATTACCACTTTTATTCTATACTTCGTATCTTAAATTAATTTTTCCTCCATTTCATTCAAATCTTCATCACTGTCCATACATTTTATTGTATCATTTTCATATAGATACTCATCTGCAGTAGTAACATATGTAGTTTGATCACATAATTTTTCAAATATTTTTTCCTGCATATTTATTATAATGTCAAGGTGATCCTGTGTATTTTTTGTTTCATGTTTTTGTACAATAAGTTGCTTGTTAACTGACTTTTGAAAATCTGTAAAATATTAAATTAATTCAAATCAAAAATTTAAAATAAATCTTTTTTTTTTTATCCTACGAATACATTTAACAAACATTATATATTATATATACCTTTAAGTTGTTTTACTAAAGAATTTTCATTATCTTCATTTTCTTTGATTGTGGGTGATATTGATGTATTTGATGAAGATGTTAATTTAATTTTTTTATGGTTTGTGTTGGGAGTTAAATTGATTGTATCATCACATCGCACTTGAGATGACATAATAAACTCATCAAACAAATTATATTCAGTCTGAGAACTGTACAATACTTCCACTGCTTCACAATGTTCATCTTCTATAGTTGTAAGTTAATTACATTAAAAATAATACATATTTCAATGTCATAATTTATAAATTATTTAATATAATAAGTATATTTAATTTAATAAGTTACCTTCGATGTTGCTAAGTATAGGTGGAGTTGGTGCTTTATTTTTAAAGGTCTCAGTACGGTTCTGAGAAGATAGAGGATCATCAGTGTCAGTGTGGGATGATAAGTCTGATGTATTTTGAGCTTTTTTTGCTTTGGCTCGAGCTACATTAATATTAGCTAAAATAAAATAAACAATAAATATTTAAAGGAAAGTAATTTAACTACTTACATTGATTTATAAATTATACTTACAAATATTTGTAAGCAGTATACGGACTTTATAAAAAGAGAACTCTTCTGGCATTGTTTCTGGGTTAATTCTTTTTTCTATGAAACTTCTGACATTTGATTTTTTTGTCGGCCAAGCGCATTGTTTATTTTTCATCCAAAAGTTTGGGATGAAATCGACAGAATTATCATCTTTGAAGCAAACTACACTCCACATATTTGTGAGATTACTTCTGAAATTTCACACACATCTATTTAATAATAATCATAATTTATAAAACAATTTTATGTTCAATATAACAATTTAAATTTAAAAAAAAAAGAATTGAATTACATCTTAAATATAGTAATAATAAAAAAAAAAAAAAAATCATAATTATATACAAAAGTTAAATTAATGATGAATGATTGGTACAGCAATGAGTTTGTCATTTAAATTAAACACTATCATTTTTTGTTTAATATCTGACACATTCCAATGATTTAAATGTTCTAATAATTTATTTATTACATAAATGTTCAATTGAGATGACATTAAAGGCTCAATAAATAGATCTTCTTTTTCAAGAATTAATGTTTTGCCTATAATTATCATTAACTGGTCTGTAGTTGATTCTTTTATTTCAAAAATTTGTACAATTTCATTAAAATTGGTAAGAATGTAACAATCAGGCTTTTTAGATGAGAAATTTAATTTTTGATGAATAATGGGTTCAATTGATTCATTCAAGCACTGTTCATTATAGCGTCTTTTAACTTGCTGTAGAGGTTTCTCGTGTTTGTGTAACATTTTTTTTAATTGATTCATATAGTTTTCGATTGGGAAAGTACTACAACCATCAAGAGCTCCATATTTAATGTAATCATCGCATAAATGAAGTATTCCATGTATATTGTGTGAGACGAAATGTGCACCATTGGAATGACTTCACAAAATACTTTAATAGTTTATTAGTATAATTTAATAATTGTAGGTTTCCTTCGCTTAGAAATACTGAAGTACAAAAAATTTAAAAAACATTCTTCAGTTAATACATCTTTTAGTACTATTATTCCAGTATACAATAAAAATTGCCTGAATTCTGTTGCTTTCCAGCGATTCACTTCTTGTATAGATCTTGGTTTTCTGGAAAAATTACTTGTAATACAGGTTTTTATTTCAAGAAGTGATTTTGTAAGTTGTTTACACTTCCAACTTGGTAAACGAGTATTCACTGGACCTTTACATAACCAAAGATTTAATAATTTTTTTGTGACTCCAAGACATGTCAAGTGCATATAATCCATAGAAAATATTTTTATAATATTTATACCAGGAATTAAAGTAAGTCAAGATGTTGTTGAAGTATGATATTCTTCATTATTCATTAAAACATTATCATCATGTGTTCTTTCTATAGAACCATTATCATTGTATGGAAAACAAACACGGTTATGCGTATATTCACCTCCATGCTTACATCTTGAACATGATGAAAATGCTGAATGACCTTTAACTCTCATTAAGAATGATTTAGCCGGAGCATCACAACAAATTACTTCAATGGATACATATTTTTTAAATTTATTAATACAAATTCCATTAGTTGTTAAATCCAATATTTCTGATACCAAATCTTTTAGATATATATTACTATCCTGAGATTTTTCGTTCCCATGAAATATGCCCACTGGAAAAACATAATTTTTATACGGTTGAATATATGCTAAAATGGGCCAAAATTGACTAGAGCTACTTTTAGATATCGGTAACCCATCAATTCCAAGAGCAATTTTTATTTTATCATCAGAAGAAATAATTGAAGAAAATCTTAAAATACCAGCAGCTAAACCAAAGTGATAGTAAACTCCAGATCCAATTTTTCTTAGATTAATAATTTTTGAAGAACTAGATTGCAACAATGTTCTACTATCTTTAGGTAGAAATTCTAAATTACAATCGTTTTTCAAAATTGTAAGAAGTGCATTAACTGAATTTTGAGGAACATTAAAATCTGTAGCCCATTTTCCAAGTTTTTTTTTTTATAAGTTCTTGTGGATTACTTTTGACTTCTTCATTCGATTCATTACTTACACAAGTTTCACTACATATTAAATCAAGAGGAGATTGTAATCGATTTTTTCTACAATTAATTATAATATTTTGTTCATTAATATTATGTTTATTTAATTGTTCATCTGAAGCATAAACATTTTTAAATAAAATATCTTGTTTACTATTTGTTTCTTTCAATGGGGAAGAAGTTAAATTTTCATTAGATGAACTTAAAGCTTGTAATTCATCTTGTATTTTTTTGCGTTTATTTCTATAACTCGCCATTATCAATACTAGATTAAAAAGACGAAAAGAAATAAAAAAAAAAACCCGTTATAACACAAATTAAAAACTAGAATTAAAAATTCTAATCTAAAATTATATCATTAAAAAAATTATGTATAAGTTTATAAAATAAATCTAAAATGTAATACTTACAAATCTTTTAAATTCATTTTTCAACTACTGCAATAAATACTTCGACACTGATACGGACAGAGCTTTAGACATACTGGACATACTGCTAAATAAAATTATCTAAACTAATAAAATAAAGCGATGGGTAATTAATAATTATCGTAGGTATAAATAAAATAATATGTTTGATATAGTTCGTAATCGACGCGTTCGTAATTGGCGGGGCGATAAAATTTTTCGTTCCGTGGCGGGGTGATAACTGACCAGTACCAAAATTATTATTGTTGTATTAAGGTCTTGGCGGTGCCTGTAAAATTGAATAGAGTTCCTTAATGTTTTAATGTACAATATGGATAAAAAAAGAAAAAAAACAGGTGAAAACTGTTGCCATATATGTAAAAACAATTTTGCAAGATCCACAACATTACGAAGACATATCGACGATATACATAGAACACTTAGAACTTGTTCAGAGTAAGTTATTACAAAAAACTAGGGAACTTTCTTGAATATTAAGTAGAATACCTATTACCTACTGGTGGCGGATATATTAATTTAAAATTGAATGCCCTTTCTATTTTCACATTAATAATTGTTATAACATTTTATTCTTTAAGTGCAATAAAATATTTCCGGACCTAAAGTCTCTTAACCAGCATATTCGAACTGAACATGATCAAAAGGACGATTCATTGAAGGAGTATTGCAAGGTGTGTGATGGTGAATTTAGCAATAAGAGAAATTTAATCAAACATATGCGCCAAGTTCATCCGTCTGAAAACGAATATAAAAGTCTTGCGTCGTTGAAATGTCCTTTAAGTGAGTCAACATTTAATGCTACATCAAAGCTTCATGAGCACATAGAAATAGACCATGATATACACTTGGAGGTTGTGTCTAAAGTCTTTGAATTTGTTGATGGTAAATATTTTCATTTTTCCTATTGCAATAATGTTGTTATCCATGTTTATATATAATAAATATAATAAATATTATACATATTTTTTTTTAATGATTCAGAATTTAAAAAATGGAAAAGTATCACTGAAAAAGAAGATCTAGCTTTTTTTTACCATTCATAGAGTTAATGGAAATAGATCGTACTATGGATGTCATAGATCAGGATCATCCCGGTTAACAGGCACAGGCAAAAGATTAAAATGATCGCATTCCATTAAAATTGGTTCAAGATGTCCTGCTCAAATAGTTGCAACAAATATTGAAGGCCGCATTACAGTAGATTATTGCAAGACACACGTGGGCCATTCCAAGTCGATTAAATTTTTACATTTGACTAAAGAGGAACGTGATGAACTGGCTGGAAAAATTAAAATTGGAGTGACTTTCGATCAAATTCTAGATGACATCCGTGAATCAGTAGTGTTAAATGAGAATATTCACCGCCTGCATATTGTCAGATTTATATAATATTGTTAGAGACTATGAATTGGATAGAGATGTAGTACATAAGAATGATGCATTCAGCACTGAGATGTGGGTTCAAGAACAGATGGCACTCGGAGAGAACTCACCTGTTATATATTTTAAAATGCAAGGATGCGAAAATAACGATGACCTCATGAAAGATGATTTTATGATTGTATTAATGACAAAATATCAGCAAGATGTATTATCAAAATATACTATTGACAAAGTTTGCATAGACAGCATTCATGGGAAACAGAACATAACTTCCAGCTCACAACAATACTTACCATTGATGAATTTGGAGCTGGATGTCCAGTGGCTTTCTGTATCAGCAACAGATTGATTCTGTAGCAATTTCTCAGTTTTTTAAATCTGTAAAGGGAAAAATGGGTCTTATTCCTGCCAAAATATTGATGTCTGATGATGCTCCGACATATATCAACTCCTGGACAAAGATAATGTGCAAGCCTCAACACCATTTAATTTGCAATTGGCATATTGATAGAAGCTGGCGAAACAACCTCAATAAAATACTAGACCCAATGAAGCAGTCTGAAGTATATAAAGCTTGCCGCACACTCATGGAGATTATGAATATTGAAAAATTTCATGAGTCTTTAGAAAGCTTTCTGGCAATGTGTAAAGATGATATTGACACTCATAATTTTGGTGCTTACTTCGAAAAACACTATGCTCATCGACCTGAGCAGTGGGCATTTTGCTATCGAAGTGATCTCTCCTTAAATACAAATATGTTTTTAGAAGCCATGCACAAAAAACTTAAATATTGTTACATGCATGGAAACCAGAACAGGCGAGTCGATAAATGTATTAGCTTTCTAATGCGGTTTTCAAGAGACATGATGTTCGAACGAATCATTCGTATGGCAAAAAATAAACCTACATTTCGAATGGGGCAGATTGCCTATAGTCATCATCGAAGCAACAACATTGAGGACAGCAAGATAAAAATAATTGACGAGAAAACATGGCTTGTACAGTCATCTTCTTCTTCTGGGCCAACATTATACTCTGTATCGATTAATGACCACAGAAGTTGTATGAGCTGCCCTCTGTCATGCCCTGAATGTAAAGTATGTATTCATTATTACACATATACATGCATTGATTTTAAAATTAAGGGGAGCTTTTGCAAACATGTGCATGCTTGTGTACGCATTTCTGATAAAAAACAAACCTATTTAACTAATAATGAAGAAGTAACAACCTCAGCTTTTGAAAATCATATTAACAGTGTTGTATTGGGATCACAGGAGCAAACACCTCATCTAAGAAATGCTGTATCAGCTTCTAGTAAATTAACAGCTTTACTTAATGCTGCATTAGGAATTGCTAATTCTGCTACAGATGAAGGCAAACTTGAAGCGTGTAAAAAAATAGAAGAAGCTATTCAGATTTTACAATCAAATACAAATGTATCCGAAAACTCAAACACATCTGGGCCCCATTTCTCAGAATTGCCTGACATGCCAAGTCACAAAAATATAAATCAGCAACGCTTCCATTCGACAAAAAAGAAACGAAAATTAACCAGTGGTAGACTGTCAAAACCAACTGAGAAACAAAAGGTGTCTATTATAGAAGCTATTAATCATACGAGTAGATCTAGCCAAGTTATAAATACTGAATATGATCATATATATTATAATCCTAATACAATATAATTTATAATAATTAATTTAATATTAAACTGTAAATATTATGACATTTGTTTTTGTAACATACCTAATTATATATATTATAATTTATAATAACTAATTTAATATTATACTGTAAATATTATGACATTTGTTTTGTAACATACTTAATTATATATATTATAATTTATAATAACTAATTTAATATTATACTGTAAATATTATGACATTTTTTTTTGTAACATAGGTACCTAATTATGTATATTATAATTTTTTACAAATATGGCAACAGTTTTCACTCGTTTTTTTTCTTATAATTATATAAAACAGTACTAAACAATAATAATAATATAATTGAAGTCGGACCTCAATTCAATTTTACAGGCACCGCCAAGACCTTAATACAACAATAATAATTTTTTGTTCACAAAACAGATAATATAGTACATTTTATCATCAATCATATTATATAATGTGTTAAACAACAACAGACTGGTTTTAACAAATAATTCCTTTATTGTTTAAAATTTTAAATCATACATTTAAAGAATTAAATACTACATAAATATTATATTCAACAAATATATTTTAAAAAATATACAATCACAATTTATTGTGACAAAAATGAATATAATGAATATCAATGGACAGACAAAAAAAAATTACATTTCAAATATTTTAAACTTAAATTCAAATTTTGGCGGGTTTTCAGCATACATTTGACCTACTCAAAATGGCGGATCTGTGTGTATGTGTGTTATAGTGATAACGAAAAATTGATAATAATGTGCATGGATCAGGGTGGTTTTGATCCGCTAGTGCAAATAACACCTACAGACTACACTGTCCACTAAGAAATATCTGTTGGGTGTTATTTTATTACTATCTTAATTCTACCTATTTTCGTTTATCGCTAAACGCGATTATAAGCTATGATAAACCTCATACACACAAACTCTGCAGCACATCTAAACCTTTAGATATCGGAACATAATAAACTATTTACACGTTGATAAAAGATTATTAGGTATTATTAAATATTATTGACGAAAAATAAATATTTTTTATTATTATTGAATATTAGAAAATGTGTATAGTAAATAATAATAAGTAAAATGCTCAAAATTTTGTTTAACGGCGAAGTGGCCTCACGTCAAAACGGCGACGGCGAAATGGTTTTACGGCGAAGTGGCGACGGCAAAACGGCGACGGCAATTTGTCCGTGTTCGAATGTAACACGTATGTAATAAATATTACATTCTTAAGTATATTCATATTTAAATATTGTGTTCATATATTTATTGTAGTTTATACAACTACCAAATTGTAGTTTTGGAAATAATGTGTAATAGGTGACATCATATTTTAACTATAGTCCGCGATATGAAAAGTGGCCGATGACCGTCGCGAACCTAGCGGCCGTTTCACCCTAGTGGTTCCCAATCCCCACCACACTACATTTTACAGCTACCCTCTAGGCATTCCAGAAGATCCGCTAAGGGTGCACAAAAAAAAACCAGTATACTATAATGTATGGAATATATGTAGGAATGGAATACACAAAAGGTACGCGCTGGGGCGCGCCGGGTAGTAGGTGTTCTAGGTTGAGAACCAATGACTAACAGGTTGGGAAGCCGCAACGGGTCGCGGTACACATCGGCCACTTTTCATGTCGCGGACTATAGTGTTACGGACCTATACTGTCCGTATCGATTATTTTATATGCATAAGATCATACAATGTCAAATTTCCTAACTTGTAAAATTAATACCACAGGCACACGAGTACAGGACACGAGAGAGTAGAATATTATATTAATATAATAATTTGACAATTAAAGTAAATTCACACGTCTCTTTGCAAAAGTCGAAACTCGGTGTCTTAACGATTCGATAAGAATCATGGGTAAGAATACACAAGCAGTCGTTCCGGGACCCCTCGTATGACGAAGTCACCGCCCACTCTTGTAAGAAATCATATATAAGAGGGATCGAGACAAGAGCTCGACAGACGATTACTGTAAAACCAACGAATAGGGATATCTATGACACTCAGAGGCCGGTCGTAACACCACTCAAGTCGTTTTGATATCAGTTTCTGAGGCAGGTCGTAACACCACTCACCATCTTATTTTATATATTCTACATTAAGCTTATAATATTTGTATTCGTGCAAGAATTATTTTAATAAACAATTAACTTATACTTGAACAACACGACGTATTCATTTTGTACGTTGATGCATGAATCGACCTAGTCGGGACGCAACACTAGCAATAATAAATAAAAAAAAGACTAAATGTATTACGTTGTTTTTTATGATATTATTATAAACATATAATTGCATATTAATATATTATGATAAAATTGTATAATATTTAATGGTTCAATAGATAAAATGTTTGAGATTAAGTCACAATTAAATGTTATTAAAATAAAAAAAAAATTAAAATTATAACTGGCTTATTACGATCTTTATAATTTTTTTTTTAATATAATATTATTTATTGTTTAAATTGTGTAAATAAGGAATTCGCATGGAACTTTTGTGTTTGCCTTTATGTGTTTGACATTTTTTTGTACATCGTCATATGTTTCTCATTTATCATGTCCTCTTTTACAGCATGCATAATAATCATTAAATAATGGCCAATAGAAGTTCTAAGACGACTCAGTCCACGACGGAAACAACCCACACCTCTTAACTCATATGTTTTTCCCGACGCTATAAGTATCTGTGGTATATTTTGTAGTAAGATTGATGGCTGTGGAAGTATTTCACTAGGTACTATAATTATAAAAAGCAATTTAATTTATATCTTTTAATCAGTTATCCTAAATTAATAAATACCTTCCCAATTCAATAAATCGATGAATATATGAAAAGCTGACATTACAGTTGTTTTTGTTTTTACTCCTTGGCAAGCTTCGCCCATATTATTGATGTAACCACATTTAGTGTTTTCCAAATCTATTTTGGAATCTATAAACTTCTGTAAACCGTTTAAGTTTCCATTATTTATGGTAAATGAAAAAATCATAATTGGAACTGGAGCTTCAGTCGTTCTTCCGCATGTTAAAATACTACAACTTATATAGTCATGAGCTGTTGGAAACTCTTTCAATGCTGTATTAAATATATTGCTTGCTGTTGTTTCACACTTCACCAAAGTTGTGTTGTATTCTAAAAATTCCAATTCAGGGTCAATATTGTTAATCTGTTACACAAAACAAATTATTATAATTTATTTAATTTATATTTATTAGTTGGGTTAAGTCCAAATTAGCGTAAATCATAATAGAAAATAGTGAAGTAAAAAGAGCATAGGTACTATAGTAAACTGGCTTACATCGATAATAATAAAATAATTAATTTATTAATATGTATCTATATTATATTTATCTAATATACTCCTTTGCCCTAGTGGGCGTTTTCATTATAAATAAATATGTGTTCATAACTAAGATAAGATATAATAATAAGATAAACAATTTGTTGAACAACTAACCGATATTGTAGATTAATAGTGTGGTTTTAATCTGGCTTTCTTATTATTCGCAGCCTACATAATGTGAAAAAAAAATTATTGTTATGTTGTAATTTTATTTTACATTTTTATGGAGTCAATAAAAAGTTATAAGAATTAAAATTTGTTATCATATGAATACATTATTTATCGCAATGATAGTAGTTGTGTAGGAAGAAAATATTGAAGGTGTTAAAAAGTAATTATTTTGGTAGAATAATTACACAATTACTCAAAATCGAATTACTAAAAAATCCCCTAATAATGATAGAAAACGATAACAATATTTTGCAGGTGATCAGCCACAAAATAGATACATACAGATTTTTATTTTGATTATGATTCAAATGATAATGTAAAATATCTAATTATTTAATTGAATCAAAATATTAAATTTTTCTTTAAAAAAAAATAGCTTAAATATTATTATTCATATTTTTGATTTCAGTGATAACATGATCAATGATCATGGTGGGTAATTTTTTCGCTTTTATATGTAAAAAAAATAGTTGTGCATTTGAATATAATATTATAATTAAATTACTTTGAACATGTATTATTTAATTATCTAATTCTATAGTAAAATTAGTAAAGTAGTAGGTAGTATTAGTTGGTTAGTTTGTATATGATTATATAATATATCAGCGGTTCCCAAACTGTGCGCCGCGGCCTAGTCTAAGTGCACCTGGTCTAAAAATAAATTTTAACTCGATGACGGCGGCGAGGGTAATGTGACAAAACCGATTACTATAATATCGGTAGAGAAAAATAATTTTTATGTCTCCGACTTCACACAATTGATAAACTGTTTATCGTTATCGGTTCTGTCGCATTATCCTCACCACCATTAATGAGTTTAAATTTATTTTTAGACCATAGTCATGACTTTATGAGACGTGCTTGATAAAATTTGTTTTCGGATTAGTATGACCGCCAGTCTCGCATAGTGTGTTGCTCTATCGTGTTCGTCGTCTTTATATAGACAATTTGTTAATTTTGTGACTTTTTTTAAATCATGGATCGATTTTTATTGAACAGTCATAAACGTTGTAAAGAGGAGGAAAGTATACCCTCAACCAGTAACAGCCTGACTGTTAACGAAAATATCGGAAGTATGATGATAGTTACTTGGAATTTGGTTTTACTTCGACAGAAGTGAATGGTGAAGAAAGACCATTATGTGTATTGTGTATGACAGTTTTAGCATCAGAATGCATGTTGCCGAGCAAATTGAAGCGCCATTTGGAAACGAATCATAAGTATGCGGTTGGAAAATCTCGCGATTACTTTGATAGAAAGAGGAAGAACTAAAACAGGAAAAAAGTACATTTTTTAAGAATGCATCAATACCAAACAATGCATTGATAGCCTCTTATAAAGTTGCTTTTAGAATCGCAAAATGTAAGAAACCTCATACAATTGCAGAAGAGCTTATCCTACCAACTGCTTTAGATATGGTAAACATTATGATTGGCGAATCGGCTGGGAAAATACTTTCAAAAGTGCCGTTGTCTAATAATACAATTAGTCGCCGAACTCACCATATGGCAAATGATCCAATGATCAGTTGATAGAAAAACTTAAAGAAAAGACATTTGGGTTGCAGCTGGATGAGGCTACGGATATTAATAAGGATGCTCATTTGATATGCTACATAAGGTTTATAGATAATGATGACATGGTAGAAGACTTACTCTTTTGTAAAAATATTACAGCTAGTGCCAAGGCTCAGGACTTATTCGAGATTCTTGATAATTTTATGTCTGAAAATAATGTAAATTGGACTAAGTGTGTTGGTGTCTGTACTGATAGCGCTCGTTCTATGTCTGGCTGCTATGGAGGATTACAGGCGCTTATTCAAAACAAAGCTCCTGATGCACTGTGGACTCATTGTATTATTCATAGAGAAGCACTTGCATCAAAATATCTGAGTCCTGAACTGAACCAAGTCTTAGAATGTATAGTGAATGTGGTCAATTATATAAAAACTCGTCCACTGAAATCGAGATTTTTCAAAAAACTATGTGAAGATATGGGAGCTGAACACACAAGTTTGCTGTACTATAGCAGCGCACGATGGTTGTCGCGCGGTAATATGATAATACGTACGTTTGAACTATGAGAGGAAATTTATGTATTTATTAAAGAAGAAGGACATAAACATGCCAGTGAATTTTCCAATAAAGAATTTTTAATAAAATTGGCATATTTGTGTGACATTTTTGATAAGCTGAATGCACTGAATACGTAGTATGTCCAATAAATACGCAAACTTTTAAAATAAAACTTTTATTTGTTATAATTTATCATAAATCAATTTTATCCCCTTCAAAATAGTCTCCGTCTATAGTGATGCATTTATCCCATCTTTGTTTCCATTGTTCAAAACATCCCTCAAAGTCTTCAGAAGTTAGGCTTTTCAGCTGTCTTGTCGTTTCGCGCTTTATGGTTTCCACATCGTCCCAATGCTGACCCCTCATGACCATTTTACATTTTGGGAACAAAAAAAAATCACAGGGGGCTAAATCTGGAGAATAGGGGGGGGGGTAGGTTAGGTTAGGAGAGTAGCTGTGTCTTGTTTGATTCCAAGGTTTGAAAAAATGTGCAGTGATATGCAAGCACATCCATCACATTAATTTTATATCTTTTTAGACCTCTAAATATAAATGTAAATGTAAATCTTCAAAAATAATTAAAATGTATACAAAGTATATAACTAAAATTAAATAAATATTCTTGTATTATAATTAAAAAATTGTCTGGTTTTTATTTGTTTTTTTTTCATTTTTTATGATTAGTCATGCTATGTCTTGGGAAGGGCGCCTTGAGAAAAGTTTAGTTCAAAAAGGGCGCCGTGAGCTAAAAAAGTTTGGGAACCGCTGGTTTAACCAATAAATAAAAGGGTCTAAAAAAATTAAAAAAAGTCAATACAGTTAATGTGTATTCGATTTTGTTGTTGGTTGTAAAAGTTATACATTGTTACATTGTTAAATATCATCTTCAAGGAATTGGCCAAAAATAACTAGCTGAATTATCAGCTGCAATGGAAATTCCGTGCATGACAAGTACAACTTTTTTTTAAAGAACATGAAAACTTAAGCTCTAGTATTCATAACTCAGCGTGGGAGGAAATAAAAAAAGCTGGAGAGGAAGAAAGAAAATTAGCAATAGAAGCAGGAGATGTTGGCGATGATGGGATACCGTTTTGTACCGCTGTAGCAGATGGACAGTGGCCAAAACGAAGTTATAAATCTAAATACGATGCTTTATCCGGAGTGGTATTGTCGCGCTCAGCTCTTAGCAAAGAATATAATATAAAAATACATCCTAGCTAAGGATGCCTTCACGACTGGCCGTTGGGAAAAAATAATTGCAGCGCTAACGGCCTGAATAATACAAGAAATAATAGATTACCAGAAACTCAATATGTTAAAAGGGTATTTGGGTACTAATAAAAAAAAATAACAATGTTATATAAACAAAAAAAGGCTATGCTATATTATGACTAGGTACATGTAATGAAAATGTTTGGTAAAACTCACAAAGAAATAAATAATTTATGCTTGATTAGCAGGTAAATATAAAACATAATGTTTAAATTAATGATTGATTATCATACATGAATGAATGCAAAACAGAACAATTAATAAGTGCAAGCTGCCATGTTGCATGATTAGCATGCAGTTAATATAAATATAATATATAATAATATAAAATGCTTGATTAGCACATGACAATGTATATAATGTATAATAATATAAGATGCTTGATTAGCAATGCAATTAATGAGTATAATAATGTGCTTGATTAGCAATGCAATTAATGACTATAATAATGTGCTTGATTAGCAATGCAATTAATGAATATAATATGTGCTTGATTAGCAAATGCAAAGAATGAATATAATACAATATGCTTGATTAGCAATGCAACTGATGAATATAATACAATATTAATATAAAACAATATAAAATGCAACCTTGCTTGATTAGCAAGAAGTCAAGAAAAATATAATATTAAATTTAAAAGGCTCGTCAGCCGATTACCTGCCAACTGGTGTCCGTTAGCGGCTTCGAACCAGAACGCTACCGTCTTGGGATGCACACACTTGTACAATAAAAAATAATACAATATAATAATAAAATGTGGCAATCCCAAGAACGTGCGACTAACGGGCCACCAGCTGAGACGAATAATTCACAAAAGGAACATGCAATTCACCAATATAATAATTCACGTGTTTCTGCAAGTATGTTTATGTGCGTCCTAGATTGGAAAATAATATTAATAAATGGTGTAGCCGAGTGGCTGAACGATACTTACAGAAACTTGAATACAAAAAAAATTGTTCCACGTGGAAATAAAACTCAACGACCTGACACAACACGAGACCTGACACAACGGAGGACCAAAAGACAACAGAACAAGATGTATAATAAATTGAGGTTGGGTCCGAAAAACTATAAAAACAATGAAAACGAAAACACCAATAAAAATCGCAAACGAAAGATAAAAATTCAGTCAGTACAACAACTACTACATAATATAAAAATAAAAATAAAATACAAAAACCAACGGTCGCTGCTCACTGTCAGTGCGATAACGGCGAACCGTTATCACAGCCGACAATGGAGCAGCGCACGCGAGCTCTGTTGGAAAATGTTAGCGCTACAATTAAAAATGTGAGCGCAGTGAACATACACCCCACTTTGAAAGGATCTGCCTTTCAACACTACTTATATGACAATAACAACGAAAAGTTGAACATGAAACTTTTAAAGAAACAAATAATGATTATATTGAAAAAAGAAAAAAAAAAAATATGTTGTGATATAAGAAAAAATGAGAATTTTGCTATATGCAAGTTTTCAAAAAAAAATAATAATAATAATAATAATAGTAATAAACAAACAAATATAAATTATACATATTATTAAATAAGAATACAAATATAAATACAAATTTATGAATATTATACAGATGAATCAGCTTGCTCTTCGCTCTCATCTTCTTCGGTTGGAAGCAGTGACAGCTTGACAACTGGACGTTTGAATACATTGCCAGAGGAATTGCGCAATGTGACTACTCTAACAGTACCATCAGGACCGGGGTGAACATCCTGAACTCTGACTAGTGCCCACTTTGTAGGAGGAAGATTTTCTTGTCGTAGAAGGCATAGATCACCCACCTTAATATTTCGGGTTACCTTTATCCAACGGCCTCTACGTTGCAATTGGGGAAGGTATTCCCTGGACCATCTCTTCCAAAATTGCTGAATACAAGATTGTACCATTTCAAATTTTTTAAGTCTTGACATTGGAACTGCAGATAGATCTGAATCAGGTGGTAGGGTGATAATTCCACCAATCAGGAAATGAGAGGGTGTTAAAGCTTGACAGTCCGATGGATCATTGGATAACGGAGTCATGGGTCTAGAATTTAATACTCCCTCTATTCCGCACAGTAACGTGGTCGCTTCTTCAAATGTAAATGTTGCATTTAATGAAATCTTAGTCAGGAGCTGTTTTGAAGACTTAACCGCAGCTTCCCATAAACCCCCAAAATGAGGTGCTGAGGGTGGAATGAAATGCCATTGAATTGATCTTTCAGTAAGAAACAATGAAGTTTTATGAGTCTTGGCAATTTCCTGGAATTGAGCCATGAGTTTGCGATTCGCACCAATAAAATTTGTGCCGTTATCACTGAACAGGTTTTTGCACTGTCCTCGGCGAGACATGAATCTGGTTAGCGTAGCTAAAAATGCATCAGTAGTCAAAGATGAAACTAGCTCCAAGTGAATTGCGCGTGTGACCAAGCACACAAACACAGAAATATATGCCTTTTCACTCTTCACACGACGAATACCACTGCGAATCATTATTGGGCCGCAGAAATCCACTCCACATTGGGAAAACGGTCTATCGATAGTGGTTCGTTGACGAGGTAGTGGGGCCATGAAAGGTGTTATTGATCTTGGATTGGTTCTGAAACATTGCATACATTGATGAATGGTACGACTGGCAAGACTTCGTCCACGGATGGGCCAGTAATTTATTTGAATATGTGCAAGCAGTGCTTGTGGACCAACATGAAATAATCGTAAGTGTTCATATTTGAATAACAATTTTGTGAATGTGGATGACGGTGGCAAAACAATTGGAAATTTTGAGTCATCATTTATTGGTGCATAAGCTAAGCGACCCCCTACACGTAACATACCATTGTTATCAATGAATGGATTAAGCTTCAATAAACAGCTGGACCGGTGAATGGGTAAGCTTGAATTTAAGGCTTTTAGCTCCAAGGGATAAGCTTCAGACTGAATTTTGCGAATCCAAAATTCTCGGGAAACCTTGAGGTCAAGTATACTCAAAGCACCTGTCACACGTTGATTCATGTGTTTCCGTAATTTGCAATTATGTACAAATCTTTGGACTAAGGCTGTTATGCGTATAAGCTGCATGTAACTCGAATACTTTTCCAGTAACCAAGAATTGGACGACTGAGATATGGTGAATACTAATTTTACTGGACGAACTTCAGGAATTTCCGATGGTAGCTCTGGAATACAAGGCCATGAGTCACTACCTAAAAGCAACCAAGATGGGCCATTCCACCATATTGACAACGATGGCAGAGTAGATGGGTGAGTGCCTCTGGTAATTAAATCAGCAGGATTATCTTTGGAACCAACATGGCGCCATTGTGTATAAGTTGTAATGTCTGATATTCGAGCTACTCTGTTTGCTACATATGACTGCAAGGGAACTTCATTTTTTAACCAAGCCAAAACAATTGATGAATCAGTCCATAACAGAACATCATTTGTACTAAATTGTATGCCTAAGCAATTGAGTTCATTTTTTACTTCAAGCAACAGTTCAGCCAGCAATACTGCACCACACAGTTCAAGTCTAGGAATGGTAGTAGCCTTCATTGGAGCAACACGAGATTTGGAAGCCAAGAGATGTACTTGTACTTGACCGTTCGGACTGGTAGAATGCAAGTAAATGCATGCACCAAATGCTTCTTGTGATGCGTCACAAAATCCATGAATGGTGATCTTTGATTCCGCAGTACTGACAACTTTACGTGGTATGGCTAATTCATGCAGAGATTGAAGTGAATTGTAGAAATTTATCCAACGAGATTGCAATTCAGTTGGGAGAATGTCGTCCCAGTTCATTTTCATTCCCCATAGTTGTTGAATGAAAATTTTTCCAAGGATGAGTACAGGTGATATAAGTCCAATAGGGTCATAGACTGAGTTGATGTCAGATAACAATGTACGCTTTGTCATGTTTGGCGGTGGTGACCAATGCTTGAATGTAAAACGAAATTGATCAGTAATAGGCTGCCACGTAAGGCCTAAAGCTGTAATCATGTCGTCTTCATTGAGTTTTAATACGAAAGTTGGGTCGTTGCATGCTGCGGGAATTTGGCTGATAAGATTGACTGAATTGGAGCACCATTTACGAAGTGAAAATCCAGCTGGATTAAAAAGCGTTAATAGCGAGCTGTAGATTTGAAAACATTCATCCTCAGATGCCCCGCCACTCAGAAGATCATCAACATAAAAGTCTTGAGTGATTACTCGATTTAATTTGGGATCGTCTGTGCATTTTCCTATCTCAGCTAGGCAACGAGTAGCCAGATACGAGGCTGATTTCGTGCCATACGTTACAGTACATAATCTGTATTCTTGTAACTTCTCAGCAGGACTTTTCCGATAGAGAATTCGCTGGAGGTCCCTGTCTTCTGGTGCCACTACCACTTGACGGTACATTTTTTCAACATCCGCTGTAATAGCTACCTGGTGAATGCGAAATCGCAGAAGGATATGGAATATATCAGATTGTACTTTTGGTCCTTTTAAAAGAATGTCATTAAGTGATATGCCAGACTTAGTGCTTGCAGATCCATCAAATACTACCCGAAGCTTTGTAGTTGTGCTATTGGCCTTGAATACGGGATGATGTGGTAGGTAATACTTTGGTCCAGTTGCTGTAGTGGTTGCCAGTTCCATGTGGTTCAACTTTAAGTACTCAGAAATGAATATGTTATATTGTTTGGCCAATTGTTCATCTTTGCCGAATCTTCTTTCTAAATTATAAAATCTCCTTTCTGCCATTGGCCGAGAATCACCAAGCAAATTGAGCTTATCATTGACTGGTAACCTTACAACAAAACGTCCACATTCATTACGTTTGACAGTTGATGAAAAGTGCTCTTCAGCTTGAGCTTCTTCGATGAATTCAGCATTGGTACTTGAAGTAAATAGACTTAGTGCAGATGTTGTGGATAGCATTGTAGCCTTTGACTTATCCAGTGATTTCTCAAATAATTTACCAACAAGTATCCAACCAAGCTTTGTGTTGTGCATACTAATGTGCTTCGACAACTGCAGACGTTCACCCAAGAAAATATCATAAAAAACCTCAGCACCAAACAATATGTCCACAACGCCTGGTACATTAAGTTGAGGATCAGCTAGGTTATCTTTGACATTATCAGGTATGTTTAATTGATCAAGTCCGAACATTTGACACGGAAGTTTATCAGTTATGGATGGCAATGAGTGAAATTCAACTGAAGAGTGGTAATTTTGACAAAATGATGATATAGTGGATGGCATTAAACGTATAGTGGAAGAGGACATGGTACCAACGCCAGATATTGCCAATGAAACATTTGTTCTCTTTAAACGTAATCGTTGAGCACAAGCAGATGTAATAAAGTTGAGTTGAGATCCAGAATCCAAAATTGCTCTACACCGTTCAGGTTGTCCATCAGCATCATGAACATAAACTGCAGCAGTGGCAAGCATTACAGTAGACATAGTGTTAGGTAGGTGTTTATTACTAGTCGTTTACTGCATTAGTTTGACTGGTTATCTGCATCTCAGTTTGGGTAGAATTCTGGGGTTCTGAATTAGAGCTTGGGTCAACATGAAGTTTTGAATTATGCTTCTTTCCGCACCTTGGACATCCAGGGTAATAACAAGTTTCAACTTGATGTCCAACATTCAAACAGTTAAAACACAGTTTAAATTTAGATACAACATCCCTGCGCTCAGGCACTGACAGTTGGTTGAATTGGTTGCAGGCATAAACTCTATGTGGCGCTGTACATAACACACACTTTTTAGAATGAACTTCAGATTTTTTTGCAAAAAATGCCTTGGCATCATGTTTTTTGGTTACATAGTTAGTTTGTCTTCCACTGGTTTGTTTTTGATCAGATTTTGATGAAATGCAACCCACTTCATAAGCAGCTATGCGCTTGGATAGGAAGGCTTCGATGTCCTTGAATGTTGGAAGCTCCTTACTTGTTTGTAATAACTGCCACTCACCAGCTGTAGTAGGGTCTAGATGACAACAGATAATTGTTGTCAACCAGGCATCCCAGTGCTCCACAGGCTGCTTCAGAGCCGTGAGAGATCGTACGTGGGAGTTAATGTGGTAATGTAATCTTTTCAATTCAGCAGCAGAATTAATATGCACCTTTGGGGAGTTCAATAATGCGCGAATATGCACTTGGATGGTCAATGCATTATTCTCATATTGCTTGACTAATTCATTGTAAGCAGCTTGATAGTTATCCGATGTGATTGAAAATCCTTTTATGACCTCAGCAGCTGAATGAGAAACGCTTGATTTGAGATAATGCAACCTTTGGACATTAGTTAAACTTGAATTGTTATGGAATAAGGCATTAAAAGAGTCAATGAAAGAAGACCAATTTTCAATATCCCCATTGAACGTTGGAATGTTGATAGTTGGCAATTTCATTGCTTCGTTGACCGATGAGTGTGAGTCACTATTATGGTGCATAGAACTGGATGCTTCATTTGGCCCATGTTTAGCTATCACATCTTCCATGTCAGCCACCAGCGTTAATGTAAGGTCATCAAATTCAATTTGATCAGTTACATTATCATGGCCAAGATCAAAATCAACAATGGCTTCCTGTGTGTCAGACAATTCAGAGATATATGCGTTCAACTTTGACAAACGGATTTGCAACTGGCGGATGGATGAAGTGTCTGGCTTGAATTTATTGAAGTAGTCACTGATTGAGCTGATAGATGATTTCAGTGTTTGACGTTTTTTGATCAGCTTGCGCAATTCCTTAGGCAGATCAGTAACGTCAGTGTTGGCCATGATGTTGCAGAAGACTGGAACAAACATAAGTATAAAAGTCTAATGTTTTAACAATAAAATAAAAATATGAAATATATAAAAAACAAAAAAAATATCAGTTGCAAATACAAAATATAATAAACAAATGTGCTAGTCAAGCTAAATAATAATATAAGCAACAATGTAATACAATAAAAAATATCAAGTACCCAATAGGAATCAATATGAATGAATAAACAAATAACAACATGAAGCGCATATTCATTTTTACAACAAGTTAAATACAATAATAATACTCCAGTGTAATCTATGACAATAAGAATTCAAATAAATCACGTCGAGGTCACCAAAAAATGTCGCGCTCAGCTCTTAGCAAAGAATATAATATAAAAATACATCCTAGCTAAGGATGCCTTCACGACTGGCCGTTGGGAAAAAATAATTGCAGCGCTAACGGCCTGAATAATACAAGAAATAATAGATTACCAGAAACTCAATATGTTAAAAGGGTATTTGGGTACTAATAAAAACAAATAACAATATTATATAAACAAAAAAAGGCTATGCTATATTATGACTAGGTACATGTAATGAAAATGTTTGGTAAAACTCACAAAGAAATAATAATAATTTATGCTTGATTAGCAGGTAAATATAAAACATAATGTTTAAATTAATGATTGATTATCATACATGAATGCAAAACAGAACAATTAATAAGTGCAAGCTGCCATGTTGCATGATTAGCATGCAGTTAATATAAATATAATATATAATAATATAAAATGCTTGATTAGCACATGACAATGTATATATGTATAATAATATAAGATGCTTGATTAGCAATGCAATTAATGAGTATAATAATGTGCTTGATTAGCAATGCAATTAATGACTATAATAATGTGCTTGATTAGCAATGCAAAATGAATATAATATGTGCTTGATTAGCAAATGCAAAGAATGAATATAATACAATATGCTTGATTAGCAATGCAACTGATGAATATAATACAATATTAATATAAAACAATATAAAATGCAACCTTGCTTGATTAGCAAGAAGTCAGAAAAAATATAATATTAAATTTAAAAGGCTCGTCAGCCGATTACCTGCCAACTGGTGTCCGTTAGCGGCTTCGAACCAGAACGCTACCGTCTTGGGATGCACACACTTGTACAATAAAAAATAATACAATATAATAATAAAATGTGGCAATCCCAAGAACGTGCGACTAACGGGCCACCAGCTGAGACGAATAATTCACAAAAGGAACATGCAATTCACCAATATAATAATTCACGTGTTTCTGCAAGTATGTTTATGTGCGTCCTAGATTGGAAAATAATATTAATAAATGGTGTAGCCGAGTGGCTGAACGATACTTACAGAAACTTGAACACAAAAAAAATTGTTCCACGTGGAAATAAAACTCAACGACCTGACACAACAGAGGACCAAAAGACAACAGAACACACTTGTATAATAAATTGAGGTTGGGTCCGAAAAACTATAAAAACAATGAAAACGAAAACACCAATAAAAATCGCAAACGAAAGATAAAAATTCAGTCAGTACAACAACTACCACATAATATAAAATAAAAATAAAATACAAAAACCAACGGTCGCTGCTCACTGTCAGTGCGATAACGGCGAACCGTTATCACAGCCGACAATGGAGCAGCGCACGCGAGCTCTGTTGGAAAATGTTAGCGCTACAATTTAAAAATGTGAGCGCAGTGAACAGGTATACTATATTTTGTACTTTCGTTATATATTTAAAGCCCATTAAAATATGATTTTAAAATTTTAAAAATTTAAGTAGTACCTGGTTTTTTACCTGGTAAAAAATTAATTACTTTACAATTGGATTAATTTAAGTTAAATATCACATTAAAATATTTATATACCTGTTTAACCAGAACCATACATGCATGAATTATTGTTAATATTTAATTAAAATATTAAAATATACAGGCCACTATTATTGGATACAAAACTAAAAAAGTGCTATTTGTTGGGATCAGAAATCGCTTTTGTATTATCTGTAGTCGAGCTGAAACAAAAAATGAAAATCCAGCCATTCATACATGTTTTCTAAACTGGAAAAAAGCAGCCACCGGTGTAACCGCGAAAATGTACCTCAGTGATATTTTACCCCACTGAGTTAAAATATCACTAGCAATTATTTACCCCGGTAAAAATTCACTAGCGATTATTTACCCCAAGTAAAATCTCGCTAGGCATATTTTACCCCAGTAAAATTTCACAGGTGATATTTTCACAAGTGAATATTTACCCCGGGGTAAAAATCCACTAGATTTAAAAAATTAGGTATTCGATTTAGAAACAATATGTTTAGGTATTTATAATGTGTTTGAATTCTTACATTCATAAAGATTGACACTATACTAACAATTTATGTAGGTAGACAATACATAAATCTTTTACTTTAACTTAACTCAATAAATTAAAATTGTAATAATTTATAAATTACTTTTAAAAGACAACTTATAAACCTTTATGTCTAACTTACAATATAAGTGGATCTAGTCGGTGTCTTCATTTTAGATTCCGAGTGGAGAGATGAATGTCTTGATTTTACAATAGGTTCATTATTTGGTTTACAAAGCCTTTTTTGTAACTATCAGAAAAAATGCAGCTTCGGTTTCAATTTCAATGCATTTTTTAAAAACAAAAAGTTTTTGACAAAACCGATTTTAGTATTTTTTTGTATTAATTTTTTTGAAAAATTGTGTTTATAGATACTTGAATATTTGAATTTTTACCAAATATAGATAATATTTTCTAGATTCTATTGGTAAATATTATAACTTACAAATATTTTTATAGACATTTGAAGTTTGATGTGATTTAATATTTAAACTTAGATTTACGATTTTAATAATTTTGTTCATTGTTGTACCTAATTCAAAACATATTATTCATAGACTTGAAGCTTTTCACCATTATGTGTATTACTATTAACTTAATAGGTACGTCATTGAAATTTTCAAAATATTTATATACTTTTTAAACCATATATTAATACAGCTTTATATATTGAACAGTAGGTACTAGTATTTATACTTATTATTTACCTTTTTTTCCCCACTTTAACCTGACCAAATTTCATTCCCTTGCACTAAAACATTCTGCACTATGAACACATTCTAAAGATTATGGCTATTTAATAAGTATTATTGATAATACTACTTAATACGACTTGTATTATTATAGTGACTAGCTAACTGGCTAGGTAGAAATTACCTATATAAAATAGTAATACAAATACGGCACTAATGCACTAGTATACCATGGGTTACGTTATATTAGTCATTAAACTCAATAACACTCGCCAGTCGCCATCGGTTATAAAAAAGATATTTAGATACCTATAAATGTAATATGTATCATATTAATTTATGTTTCACAATAATTATTATCATATTTATGTTTTGTGGCATGCACTTTCAGCGTACGGATTACAAGTTTGATAACAGTTGAGAACTGATACTCAAATTGAGTACTGTGGTGATTGCGACGTGTTATCACCACTTACGCTAGCGCGTCCGCCGTATGATTATTGTCGTCACTATTTTGTTTTTCCGTTCCTAACGCCGATGTATTTTTATTGTATTATGTTGTAAACGTTTATTTGTTATATTGTATTTTTTCGTATCGTCTTTGATCGCTCAACGACGCGCCATATTAATTTTTTCTCCCGCCTCGCGCGCTAACGTTTTCGCCGTTACGGGCTCCAAGCTTTTGCTCGCTCGCCTCGAGTCCTCACTCTTTTGTCGCGATTCGACACGACGCGTTTCAGCTCTAAGTCCGCTCACCCTTTGTTTAACTTGTCACGCGCTTTTACGTTTTGTTTGTACGACATTTTTGTATTATTTGTCTCGCCGACTATCGTCCGCTTTACCTTTATTTTTATACTAACTAATTATTTTGTTGTGTTAAATAAATTACGCCCAGAACGTTGTTTTCTCTCGAAAGAGTTGGTTTTCATTTTTCTCTAATTTTATACCTTCTCCTGTCGGAGTCAACTTACGTTAATTTAGTCTTACCTATAACGTGGTAGCTAAAGTACCTATAATAAAACTATTTAAGTTATACTATAATAGTATAGATTAACTTATATAATATGATATCTTGATATCCTCCATAGAAAATACTATTCATTGATTACCAGATTACATAATATTATCATACCATATTATTATTATGTTATGGAGGTAAATACAATATGATCTATTTTTGGATTTTAAAATTATCAAACTGATAACCACTGAAACACAACAACAAATAGACATATTTGAATTTTGAATGCAGTGTTCGTCAGTCGACTCGTTAACTTGTCAGTAATAATTTACGTGTGTATAAGTGTTTATTAAGTGTTATTTAATTTATTCTCACATTGCTTAAATTATTTTAAAACGTGGGGTGACTACGGACAGGACAGGTTAGGTCCTAATCTAATTTTCATTGAAGAAATAAGATAAATGTATAACTTACACGAATAGAATATGTGAACATGAGTTCGTGAACCTTGAGACAACGGGTAAAATATAACAATTATAATAGGTATTAAGCGGTATTAAGTCTGATACGTAAATTTTTTAGTGCTGATTTCCGTCAAGTTTGAAATTTTTGTTTGAATGAACTATTGAAGTTTTTTTCTTAAATAAATAAATTTTAGTCTACAAAATGTTTTCAATATTTTATAAATATAAATGTTGAATTGTGAGCTGTAAAGCAGAATCAAAAAATCAACCTATCACTACCAGTAAGTAAAAATCTATTAAATCTTTAAATTTAAATTAAAGTTCGCATTGTAACATTTTTAATTTGCATAACCAGTACCTATTACTCTTTAAACATAATTTTCATATTAATTCAATGACCTATTGTAGGTAATACTTGCATTACTTCTGAATCTGAAAATCCAAATACTCCTAAAGTAGGCAGTAATGATTAATATGATAGTACCTACCTATACATGTATTACATTTATTAAATTTAAATTAAACTATATTCTGCACAGATATGTTTATTCTATATAGCGGTGATATTCTGTAATTATACTTATCAGTTATCGTCAATGTGCTACATAAACATTGTTTTTTTTTCTTTGTACTTAAATATGATAATTTTTATATTTTAACATCCTAATCAATATTCTGTAGACTGTAAACAATAATTTAACATTACTTCTTTTTGTAGGTAGATGCAATAAATTAAACAGAACAGGAACAGCTAATTTGTCAATTGTCAAATAAATCAAATATTAGTGTACTCTTAAAGCTATCATAATTATATAAAAATAAGCTACAAACAAATGTTACATGAATAGGATTGAAGAACACTCAGGTAAAAATGTCACATAACTATTTAAGCTATTAATGATTAATTATAAAAAAGTTACTTATTACCACTACATAAGTGGTAGGTATATAGGATTGGTTATTAAAAATACTCTCTTTTTCCAATTTTGTAATAATGTGAAAAATGTAATAATTGAATTTAATTAATTTCAGATTGCTTAATACTTCTAAACTTTCAATGAGTTAAATTTCATACAAATGACAATTTGCAACTATTTGAAAAAGAAAACTTAGCTTATTGTATTGATAGATCAAGAGAGATGAAACAGTTTGTTGATATTGTACATTGAAAAGGATATAATCATTCAAATTTTAAAAAATTAAGTAATACTAAATATTTTTGTTAAAAGTAAAAAAAAAAAAAAATATTATTATTTTAGGTAGTATTAAATTAAATTATATTTTAAAATTAAATGTAAACTCACGATTTATAAGTTCATGCATTAAATTTTTAATTAATGTGTTATGAAATATTAGAATATTTTACAAATTATTATTAAAGTTACCTCCCTTTGGTTCTATTTTGTTTTAAATTAATAAATCATGATAGTTAACAAATAAAATAAATATACCTTATACAAATAAAAAAAAATAAAAAATAACTTTCATAAATTAATACAATAAAAAAAAATTTCAAAAAAATAACTAAAATATCAACTTTTTAGATGTAGCTGTCTAATAAAAATTTTCATTCTACTTATAAATAATAAAAACCTTAAATAGTTAACAATGTTTATAATTTTAACTTTATTTTGAATATTATTCAATTCTTCATTTTAATGACCCTGTTTCTTTACTTTTATTACTACTTCAAAATGGTTTGAATTTTTATGATAGAGGTATAATGCCATTTTATTATAATTTGGCTCTTCTTTTTGGGTTAAATAACTTGGATATCTTACCCAGTTGAAAATTCCTTTTGAGTTTGATGTAAAAGTATATATGTCAGCTTCAATAAAAGCAGCAGTAAAACAAATTTCAATATCAGTCGCCTATGTTGCCAATTTTATCATTCCACTATTCTGCATATAATTGTTGGTTCCAGAAAACCTATCTACTTTGTCACTATTTATTTGCATGTAATCTACAATTAATTGTCTCATATATTGATGGTTCACTTGAGACCCTGTTACACATAATGCGATGCATCTAAAAAAACAGTTACCATCACCTACTATATTATAGCATTCAACTGGAGGATGGAGAAAGGCATTTTTGGAAGCCTTAAAATAATCATTATGGATATAAACTAGGCCTAATTTTTTTGATTTTTCTTTTTGCCACTTAAGATTTATTGGACGAAAACGAAATATGCTACTTCCTGATAATACTGGGGTACATTTAACTATTTCAGTATTTGCTTCTTGTAGATTATCTACTTTATCGGTTGTATTGAAGTCGTCATCTAGGTCTGAAAATAAATTTTTAATACAGTTTTTCTTTACCTTTGTTTTAATATTTATATCGGAGTTGTCTTCCAGTTGTGACTCTATGTTTATGTCGGAGATACTTTTTTTTATTTGTGTCTATATTAATGCTAGGATTATCCAACTGATTATCTTCAATTTGTATTTCATTTTTTTTTTTTATGTAGTGTTTCTGTGTTTCTTATTAACATTTTTTTTTGTACTTTTGGCAACATAATATTTTAAGTTAGAAATTGAATGTGTTTTTTTTAATAATTTGCCCTGCATATTTTGTAAAATACAGTTATTGTTCTTTTGTATTTTATAGATGGTATATGGACCAGTATATGGTGCTTTGGACCACCCTCCTTTCCGATCGTCTCTCACACAATTTCTCAAAAGAACTAAATTACCTACTTTAAGGGTTGATTTTGTTGAATGTCTTTTTTTAAACGATTTTCTTTGTTTTTCCTGACCTTTTAGTATGTTCTGTGCAGCTTGGCTAAAGATAGAACTTTGAACCTGTAAAATTTGTTGATATCTTTTTTCAAAAGTGGTTACATTCAAAACATCTTCAATTGGCATTTCAGTATACTCTTTGTGGATTGGTGCTTCTTCATCTATTTCATCAGTAAAATCTTCAACGTCAACATCCACAGGTAATTTAGGTTCACGGTTATATAGTAAAAAAAAAGGAGAATACTTAGTTGTTTCATGGCGAACAGATCGATGTGCAAATAAAACACCATCAATGACATCTGGCCACTTGTCAATATTATTCTCATTATATAATGTTTTAAGAAGCATGTTTTTAATTGTTCTGTTTTGTCTTTCTACTAGTCCATTGCTCTGGGGATGATATGCAGATGTTACATGCTGTTTTGTGCCGGTGAGCTCATGAAGATGACTAGAAACCCTATTAACAAATTCCCTTCCCTGGTCGTTAATTTGAATAGACATACAAGAGTGTCTGCAGATAAGCTTAAATAAAAATCGAGCAACTGTATCTGCAGTTTTATTTTCTATAGCTTCAATCTCAGACCATTTGCTAAAGTAATCTATAGCAACAATTATATATTTTTTACCATTAACTTCAGGTAATGAAGCTATATCTACTCCAATTTGTTTCATTACTGAAGTTGGGACAGAAATAGATTGTAACTCAAAAACTGTTTTCAGGGTTGCAGGGTTCACCTTCTGACAAACATCACACATTTTTATGTAATTGACTACATCACTATATATATTTGGCCAGTAAAATCGAGATTGTATAATAGACAGAACAGCATCTCTACCACGGTGGCTAGATAAAGAAATGGATTCAACACTCGAGTCTGTACCTTGATGTATCATCGACATAATTTTTTGCTGTTCTGACTGCTCAAGAATCACAGGAACTAATTTTTCTTCAAACTTTTGTGATGAAGTGTTTTTAATTTTTTTCTTATACCATAATTTACTATCTCCATCAACAGTATATGGTTTGCATTGCTTTCTAAAATTTGATTTTTCGTTTGTGGTCTTAATATTTGATGAATATATTTTATGTAATAAGTATGAATGGACTGATTTTAAATTTAATGAATTATATGATGTTGACCGATTATTTTGAGTATTTTTATTTTTTGGGGGGTTTTTGATAATTTCTGATACATTTTGATTATTAATTAGTTCTTTTTCGTCTGACAAAATGTTTTCTTTTTGTTTTTCAACAACCTCCCATGGACGAAACATATTAAAACACATCCACAATGAATTATATATGCTAAATGTAATAATTCTATCCTTATAGCCTAGGAAAAAAAAATAAAAGTTTAAGAATTTGGAAATGTATTATGTTAAGACTCTTCACTTAAGAGTAGGTCGAATTTGAGATTTTATTTAGAAAAATTATACAAAATTTAAGAGTAATAGAAAGCTCTGACAAATTAAATAACAATTAATCTAAATCTTTTTATGTTTTGTTTCTGTTAAGTATGTAGACACGTACTCTACATTTACAGTAGGTAAACAATTATTTTATTTTTAATTCTATCAATAAAAAGTTCAAATTAGTCAATTTATAAATCTGTTTATTAGAAATATTTTTTTTTGGAAAAAACAATTGTTTAGGTCAAGTGGTTTATTATTTAAAAATGTTATAGGTAAATGTTAATATTTTTTTGAAGTTAATTTTAATCAAATGGAAGAAACATTGTAAGTTCAAAATATAAACACTCAAAAACTATATGTATTTTACCCAAAAATATTTAATTAGTTGAGTACATGTAAAATACACTTTAAGATTCTGAGTGTAGAGATAAATGTATTTATTTTACAATGTGTTTTCCGTAGGACAAAGGTGCTTATTTATTATTTCCTTAATTTTGAAGAGTCAAACTATTATTTATAATTTTTATAAGTAATATGTATGACAATCAATTGTCCACTTAATTCATCTTTCACATTTTACACCATAAGTATGTGAGGCCAGCTCAACAAATTTTCCACCAGGGAAATATAATTCAGGTCTGATAACACAATCATTTTAATAGTATATTAGCATATTATAATATAAAATACAAGTATTTGCTACCTACCTATCTACACAGCAGAAATTACTATAAAACATAAAAACATAGTTACACTCCAAAGTGTATTTTAAATGTATGTATTGCAAAACAATTTGATCAAAATTCAATCAAATATTGAGAAAATTATTACAAGTAGTAGCAATGATCATAGATGTGAAAAAACCTTTAGGTGCCACTTATCTATAGAAATATCTATTTAGCAGAAGGTCAAAGAAAGTAAAAACATTGGGGCATTTAGAGGAGCATTTTGAAATATATTTAAGAGCAATTGAAAAGTTTTTAAAAGTTGTACTGCTCCGGTCTACCAGCGTATATGTGAATTAAGAAAGTAGTTTCTTCAACTCAATCTACTCTCAGAAGTATCTGTCCAGCAGATATTTCTAAGGAATATGAAAATAATAAGATACCTTTTATATTTTTACAAGTGTATCAGACCATGAATAGTCATTTCAAAAATTACGCATTTATTAGTTAACATTAGTTAATATTGATGCAGGAACACCTTTGAAATGTAATGTTAAAGATCATTGATCGTTATAAAAAGAAAAACCTTACCTAGGAAAGTTTAAAAAAAAAATCATAAGTAAACAAATACGTAATGTTTGAAATGATTTAAATTGGCAAAAATTAGTTGAGCAAGCAATTTATTTATGGTGCATTCTTACGTGTGAGTCGTTGTATCTAATCAACGATAATTCAAAAATGTTGAAGTTTATGAATAAAAATAAGAACACTAATTAAAATGAGACAGTACCAACGAAAGTCGAAACTAGTAAAGGTTGGTGACTGGTTATTTGTATACGTCGTGTACTCGTGTGATATGTCACATGTAGAATCTATTGAATGTATACGTGATAGTGTGATACAAGGCTGAAGGCATGACACAATATTATGTAGGTTAGGTATCTTGTAGAAAAAAACATGATAGTGTGGCCCGTGATAACACATGCATCTCATCAATGATAATAAAAGGCACGATCACCTCCAACCGAGTGATAAGCCGCAATTCTCTTGCATAGACATATATTATAGTATAGTAGTATGGTCTCTTGTAAGATCTACTATATCTTACTATCTTAGTTCATGACGATCTATATTTCCCTAGCTTCCTACAAGAATCCTTAACGAATTGGATATTAAAGTAATTAAAATCTTTATAAAGGACTTACAATCGAAATTTTCAAATTTTGGGGCATTCTCTCCCTCCAGAATAATTGATCTTTAATCCTTTACAAATTGTTTTTGTTTGAAAATAAAATGAATATCTTAACAAACAAAAACAAATCACAATTGATAATTATTTTAAAAATGAAAATGTACGGAATTCTCTCCCCCCCCCCACAAATAATTGGTTTTTAATCCTTAACGGGTTGTATATTAATGAAATTAGTTTCTTAAGTTTCTTTATAAATCATTCCAAGTGAAGGCCACAAAAAAAAAATGGTAAACATTATTTATGTGGGGGGGGGGGGAGCTGGGGAAATGGATTTCGTTAACGTAAAGGATTAATTTATTCTTAGAAAATGTATTTAAAAACATTATAATAGTATAAATATATGAATTTGATCTAGAGAATTTTTACCGGGGGGATAAATATTCCCTAGTGAAATTGTACTTGTGTAAAATATCCCTAGCGAAACTTTACTAGGAGTAAATAATCACTAGTGAAATTTTACCCAATGGGTAAAATATCACTTTGGCAATTCACTGGTGATTATTTACTGCCGGTAGATATTCGCTAGATATATTTTATCCCCGGTAAAAATTCACTAGGGATATTTAACCCCACTGGGAAAAATTACCTCTGGTAAAATTTCGCTAGTGAATATTTACCGGGGGGTAAAATTTCGCTAGTGTAAATTTACCGGGGGGTAAAATTTAACTGGGTCAAAAAACACGGTTCCACCGGTATAGAAGCAGATGGAATAGCTGAGGGCTTTTTAAAACGTGTAGAGCTACACAAATTGAAGTTCAATAAGCTTATTGGTACGTTATTCAATTTTAAAAACTATTATGCACCTATATTAATTTACTTTTGATTTCACGGGTGATGGTGACAGTAGTGTCACTAAAAGACTCAAAGAAATTCTACCCTATGGACCTGATTATATTGTGCAGAAAATCGAGTGCCGTAATCACATGTTACGGAATTATATCCAAAAATTAACTTTTATTGCAAAAAAAAACTAATTATCCTATCAACTTAGGCAATTAATTTTGAAAAAAATATTAAGATTACGGACTGCTATTTGACAGCAATAAGACACAGAAAAAATGAAAATGTACCAACAGCACAGAAAATTAAAAGTTTGTAAAACATTTTAATTATAAATTCACAGTATTACTGTATTATGGTCGACAGAAACATCCCTAAATTTTAGTTATAGTGACATAATATAATATATATTATTGTAATTTTGTAAATATATATTTTTTTTTTATGTTCGAGCTTATATTATTTTAGTTTTTTGCTCGGCCAAAAGCTTTAAAATTTAGTAAAATGTTTCTTATAAATCGATTTTTATAGCTATATAATTAAATAATATATTAATATATATATAATTATAAATAATAAATAAATATGTACAAACCTATATGTTTGTAATACAGAATATAATATTTATAAACAATTTGTGTATTGTACTAAATGAATATATTTTTTTAGATTTATCAGCCGACTTATTTAATAGTCCGTATCACATTTTTGGCGAACATTCAAAGTGTGACGATTATTTTTGTAAAAAAAGACTTCTAGGAGAAGAAAATTGGGTACAGCGTGCAGAAATCTGTGGAATGATGGTCGAAATAAAAAATATTGTTAATCGCTTAGTGATAAATTCGGCAAGTTTGATTTTAGACGTAGATAACAATATATGCGAGCAATTTAACAGCGTTATAAATAAATACATCGGCGGAAAAAGAATAAATTTATCGCAACGAAATTCATACAACACCCGGGTTGAAGCTGCAGTAGTGTCCTTCAATTCTAAAGAATACCTGCGAGCAATACATAAAAACGTGATGAAAAAAAGTCCAGGTACCTATTTATAAAAACTAGTTTGGGCAATTGTCAATTGTCAATTAATAAAATTATATCTTATAAAATATCATAAAAATAACAAATAAATAAGTATAATAAGTTCTCATTTTATATATATAGGTAAAATGTTAATATATATAAATTTATAATAATTCATTATAAATATTTTAGGGAAATTTAGTAAATTATTTTTAAAAGATGTTGCGAGAAAGAGACATAATAATGCACGAAGCCGAGAGTTATTTCCTTCTAAAAATAAAAAAATTAATACAAAATGTGGTTCAGATGAAAACTATGGATTAGCAGATGAGTTGATTGACGATTTAATTCCTGCAGAATTCAAAATAAGAAAAGATAATTTTCTTAACGAATTAAAGACCACTAATCGAGGCACAAATTTTAATTAGGTATCGAATAAAATTGATGCTATATGAATCTTTTGTTTTAATTTTTCAGAAAAATTAGAAAACGAAACTAAAGATCAATCCAAATCCCAACTTTGGTATTCGGAGAGAAAAAAAAGAATTATTGCCTCAAATATAGGGAAAATATACAAAATGCGACAGTATACATCTTGTAAAAAGATTGTATACGATTTGCTCTATAGTTGCATAAACATAAAAATAAAGGCTATTGAATATGGACGTGTAATGGAGATCGAAGCAAAAAAAAAATTTAAAAGTTTATATAATTTAATAATTGCACCTGTGGGTTTGTGTATAGATGAGAAAATTCTATATTTAGCCGCAAGTCCAGGTAATTGAAAGCAAAACCTATTAAATAACAATACTTAATTAGTTATAGTTAATTTAAAATAATTAAAACCAAATTAATAACCAATAAACTATATTTTTTAGATGGCCTCATCGGCGAAGATTCGATCATCGAAATTAAATGTCCATTTTCGGCTAGGAATTTTTCTGATATATTCGATGTTATTGACGCAGGAAAAGTAATACATTTAGATTTTTAATACCTACCTTACCTAATATTTTTAAACAATTTTAAATTTCCGCAGATTCCTTTTTGTTTAACACGTTCACGACCGCATGTCAACTATTGTTGACATGGGGTCTCTTTAAAATAACCGATGTCAACTATAGTTGACATGCGGCCTATTTAAGTAAATATGGTTTCCTGATCCGTGGTTTTTTTTAACAATCATATAAATTGTATGGTTTTATTCAACACATTTTTCTTTATTATTTGGTATCATTGGTTTTTGAATAGCTCCACTAGATCGCGTTTTATTTAATTCACAAAATTAATAAATGCAAGCTGTTACCCTGGGTTTCTCGATCGTACAAAAATTTGCTTACACGTCTGATAACGTTTGTTAATCAATTCCGAATCTTTGATATTATAATATTATAACAAATTATTATGTTACATGAATACATATTCAAATAAAATAGAATTTTTTCAAAAGATCGTATTACTGTTTAATTTTTCACGATGAATACTAATGAAATCTCAGATTTGCTTGACTTGTCTAGTTCAGATTCGTTTGACGATGATTATAATTCTGATGAGTATGTCCAACAAGATTCAGATAACAATAATAGTCATGAAATTATTGAAAATTCGGATACAGACGTTGAATTTGCAGATAATGATTGGTATTCAGATATAAATACTATTCCTAAGTTATTTGATTTTACTGGTAATTCTGGATTGCAATGCACTTTATCAAGTAACAATCCTCATGATTATTTTTCTTTATTGTTTGATGATAGTATTATGAATAATATAGTGACTTGGGTAAATTTAAAAGCAAACATTTTAAGATCTCAAGGTGTAAAAAAACGCTCAAATTTAAGTAGTTGGAAAATATTGACATATATGAATTGAAAAAGTTTATTGGTCTCAGTTTACTTATGGGTATTCATAAACTCCCTCCAAGCTTTAGACAGTACATCCCTAGTAAAATATTCTTACAAATTAAATAGATTATTATAAAATATATCATAATATTAATAAAGTATTAACGTATGTATTGGATGGTAATTGGTAGTAAGTAGTGTCTAGTAGTAATGAGTAATGGATCTAAATGATCTAATAACTAATAAGAATTATAATTTACAATAAATGAATAAAACGAGAACGTATAAGGTCCTTTAGTTTATATATATAAATATTAAGAACGTGTATGACGTAAGCACTACTCGCCCGTATATAGTAGTAATAGTCTGATAAAGATGAACAATACTTAGGTATATAAAAATAGATTTTATAAACATTTCCAATATTCGTATATAATGTATAGTTTATACGGTGAAAATTTCTATTTTTAAATTATTAAATAAAATCGTGGCCGATCGCTGATTGTGATACCGATAACCGAGACACCGAGTGCACTAGTGCTCGTGTCTGTGTGTAATGTAAACGCATGTGGTGACAAATTTGATTTATTATGACCTCTGAAATTTGTACCTGTGGTAAAAAGCGAGAAAGCCTTAATAAAACTAATTGGACGCGGCATATAAATTTTTGCAAGAAACGATAACTTAATCTAAACAAGATTGATCGTTTTTTCAAGACTCCACGAATAACAGGTATTTACTATAATTATTATTTATTAATTATTATTCAATAGGTATATTTGAAAATACTTTCGTTCATAGTTCTTTGGTAGTCAGGACTCACTGGACTCAGATTTAAATGCTACCATGAGTTATAAATTTATAAATTATATACTTAATTATTTATTCTTTATAAACATATAGTAATACATAATGATTTATAGATATAATTTATATACAAGATAATCATGAGCAAAATTTGTATTACTATAAAAGCTATTAAGGTGTGACAATCTACATTAAATATAAAATGACTTGAAAAGGTACCTAACCCATGTAAAATGTATTTATGTGTAAATTATAAAAAATGTATACTTTATAAATTAATACTATTCATTTACTAAATCATAATTGGTACTATTTTTTTTGTCATTAAAATTATTAATAATTTGATAATATGTGTGTGAAAAATGAAAATTAGAAGGTTAGTTAAAACAAAGTGTTGGCCATTGAATTGTTTCATTATTATCTTATTTTCAATAGTTGGATATTCAATTATATTCTTGTATTACCTATAGTAAATCAAATCCAATGTACCAGTACCAGTAAAAAACTTTTATCTAAGACTGCAACTGATTTAGAAGGTATTAATTATTTTATTCATTTTTAACTACTCATACTTATTTGTTAAAAAAAATTTTTTTATACTTTATAGATAGTCAAATTCAATGTATTCATCCCAGTACCAGCGAAGAACTTTTATCTAAGACTGAAACTGATGTAGAAGGTATTAAATCTTTCAATTTTATAATTTTTAAATACAAGTTTAAAATAATATATATTTTTAATGTAAATTATAAATTATTCATGCTGTCTCATTTTAAATTCCTACTTATATAATTAGTCTAAATTTAAATAATTACAATTTCTATAATACTATAATACTTAAAAGAAAAAGCATCCGACAAACTGTTTCAGTTGAGTAAAAATACAGCAAATTTCAAGAAATAGACGAATTATTATTAGAGTTTAAGGAATTAATGAAAATAAGTAGTATTTTAAAATTTTTTTTTTGTTATTTTTGAGCTCTTCCTAAATAAATTAAAGAATATTTTTTTCAATAATACTTGTTTCTTTAAATTACTTTTATTTTTAAATTTTCCATTTTTTTTAGTACATTAAATTTATTTAAATTTTTGAGATTTATAATGAATTTTTAACTTCCACACCAATGATAATAATAATTAATATAAATAATTGTTTATTTCTATTTTGTATCTTTTTCTTTTAATTTTTAATATCAGTCAACCTAATTAAGAATTATTATGATTTTAGAAAATGCTGATATAGTTTTGACAACTACTTCTGACAACTATTGGAAAAATGATCCTAAACATTTTTTGAGTATGAAACAACAAATATCTCCAGAATTGAAAAATGAAATTTTAAAGTAGGGTCCATGTTAACCCGTGGCTTATGATTTACCAGGTAAAGCATTTAAAAAGAACAAAAACGGTCATCATTTCAATAGCTCATGGTATTATAATATATTGGACGATGGCAGTAAAATCCATCGTGATTGGCTATCCTTCTCACCAAATTTGGACAAAGCTTTTTGTTTGCATTGCATGTTGTTTGGAATAAACTTAAATAGTATGTCTTCTATGGCCTGGACCTACCTGGAAAAATGGGAGTATGTGTATAAAATCACATGAATGTTCAGAAGATCATATAACTTCTTCAATTAAAGTAAAAACAAGAAAAACTTGTCTCCCACTTTTACCTTTACTGGAAAATAAAAATAAAATGGAAATTGCACAAAATCGACAAACAGTTTCTGATTTGATTAATGTGACAATTTTTTTAGCTCAGCATAACATGGCTTTCCGTGGACATCGTGAAAATTGGTCACGTAAACATTTCAAAGGAAATTTTAAAGACTTAGTCCTTTTTAATGGCTCAACATTCATCATCACTTCAACAACATGTCGAATTTATTAAATCAAGTGGGAAAAAAGAAGTTTCATTTTTAAGTTGGAGGCGACAAAATACACTAATAGAGTGTATATCAAATAATATTGCATTAACAATTCAAGAAGCTATTAAAACATCTGGAGTTTTCAGCATATCAATAGATTCAACGTTTGACTCAGCGCGTAAAGAACAAGTTTCTTTCATTGTTCGATATGTATGTAAAACTACTGGCATAGTGAATGAAAGGTTAATTGCTATGCGTGAATCCCCTTACACCAGTGGAGTTGAACTATTTAATTTATTTAAAGAAGTAATGGCTAAAAATAATTTGGATTGGATTAACAACTTAATAGGACAGTCCTATAATGGCGCTGCTAATATGCGTGGTGAGTATAAAGGTGTGCAATCCTTAATTAAAAATGAAAATAAATCAGCAATATATGTATGGTGTCACGCCCATCGCTTGAATTTAATAGTTAAAGAAGCAGTTTCTTCTTGCACAGATGCAGTAAACCTCTTTGGTAATCTCGAAACTTTATACTCCTTTGTTTGGAATGCAAAAAAAAAGAGTTGAATTATTTCGTTCAAACCAAAAAAATACTCTTCAGCATAAAACAATTTGGCTCTTAAACGTGTTAACACCACACGCTGGTCATCACATTCAGCTGCTTTAAATACAGTTTTGACCTCTCGTAATGCTGTGATTGAGACCCTGGCCACAATTAAACTTTCTGAAGGTCCTGGAGACGCCAAAACAGGAGCTGCAGCTAGTGGTCTTTTAGATTATTTTACTTCTTATCGTTTTCTAATTGTAGCAATAATGTTTAAGAAACTATTTCAAATAATTAAACCTGCTAATAAAATATTGCAAACTCGTGATTTGGACTTGTTAGCTGCAACAAATTTGATAGAAAGTGCTAAACATAAAATTAAATTATTAAATAATAGAAGTTTAAATGCTTTTCAAGACATTATAAAGGAAGTTGATCAATTTGTAATTGATTCGGAACAAGAATTTACTCCAATTGTAGTATCTAGACCAAAACGATGCCCAAAAAAATCAGGTGAGTTAAGTAAAGATACTCCCATATTAGACCCTGTGAAACAAATTAGAATTGAATGTTTTAATAAAACACTTGATATTATTCAAATGGATTTTAGTGAACGTTTTAATATTAATGAGACTGGCTTAATGAAAGATCTATCACTAATTTCAAGAAGAAGAATTATGGAAGTGAGAAAAAATCCAGAAACTCTTCCAAAAGATGCTTTTATTATAGTTTGTGAAATATACTCAAAATATCTGAACAGAGAAAGTTTGATTTCAGAATACCAACAATTTGCATCAAATTTTATTGAACTTGAAAAATCAATTAAACTTCCTTTATTTTTACATGAAACTGATGACCATTCTGATTGTGATGACGATGATGTACTAGAATTTAGCTTAGATATGGATTTATATTCTAATTGTGATGCAGATAATACTACACAATCTTCATTTTCACAAGAAAACTCAGGAAGCCTGGGGGATTTATTCTCTATATTTTGTTTGGAAAATCTACAGAGCACATTTCCTACTCTCTATGTTTTACTACATTTGGCAATTACATAGCCGGTTTCAAGCTGTAGCGTGGAAAGGAGTTTCTCCAAACTAAAACTTGTGAAGACCAAACTACGAACAACTATAACTGAAGAAAGACTGGAAAATCTTATGCGAATTTCATGTGAGCAAGATGTTGACATAGATAATGAAAAAGTTATTAATTTATTTGCCCAAAAAAGTAATGTTTTGTCAAAGGCTTTACTCTTTTAACTGTACAATGTTTTCTTTATCATTATTATTCATATTATCAAATAGTTTTATGAGTAACTTTTGTTTATTTTCTGTAACTACTTATATTTTGTTATTTGTAGGTAACTAATAAAAGTATAGTTTAAATACTTCATTTCAAATTTTCTTTCGAATGTAATTATTAAGAAAATCTTATTAAAATTTGTCATTGATAACTATATTTTTTTCCAGGTTGGTTAGGTTACTTCAATTTGGCACATAGATAGTCCTAGACTATTTATATTTACTACAAACATACTTAGACAGATGATTTAATTCATAATTTAGTTTTTTATTGTTTAGTATTAAGCTCATAACGTCCATTAATAAAAAAAAATATTGTAACATAAAGCTGATTATTATCTATTTGTGATATTAACTTTGTTTCTAGTGTGATATTTAGTTCCGCTTAGGCTCGAGCACATGATTATATAATTTCTTTTAATTTTTATATATTTATAAATTGTGAGGGTTAACTGCCCATGTTGCCCCAATGTTAAAACATCGTTAGTGCTGACACTGCTCCGTTCAACCTCTACTGCTCCGTTCGACTTCGTTCCAGTCCACCGCGCTGATCTATGACACTGCTCCGTTCAACTGCTCAACCGTTCAATTCCACTGCGCTGTTCCATCACGCTCAAGCTGCTCTGCTCAAGCTGCTTCGTTCATCAGCTCAAGTTGCTCTGCCCAAGCTGCTCCGCTCAAGTGCTACGTCCAAGTAGTCACTTGCTCCATCGCCTGCATCATGACTGATCGAACCTCATTTGCAAGACAGCTGTATCTTGCAAGGGGGAGTATGTTCGATCTTTTCATATTTTCGAATTTGCCGCTGCTCGGCGGCAAGTGGTGACCACGCTCGGTCACTCGTTATATTGGTCAGCCTGATGCTCTCGTCACCCGGGCTCGGGTAACGACGCGTAGGCCGCCGCCGTAACCATCGCTTTTTACGGTCGGTGTGTGTGTGTGTGTGCGTGCTCCCGCAACTACCTTCCGTCTGCTCCGTCGTCATTGTTTTGTCACATGCGTTTTGCTCTTGCACGTGTTTTTGCACATATTATATCGCTGGCTTGTGAACGTGTGGATATTATATATTTTTTGGGCTCCAAGTTTTGGAACGTGCAGCTCTGCAGTCCAGCTTCAGTGAGGTCATCGTCTCAAGTAATCGTGTGTCGTGGCTGTTCGACGTCTTGCTAACGGTGTTCCCCGTCTCCCACAGATCGTTGGAAATTAATATAATATATAAATTTATTGTCAATTAATAACGATAGTGTTTTCGTTTCTTTAATCCCCTTGCTCACAAGAGTTCTGAGGACTGAGCGTCCGACGACATCCCTAATAAGGATTCGTCAGCGTACAATTATAGTCTTATAATAATGTAGGTATTGAGCAATGAGCACGTGGCACGTCGAAAAATATTAAGATGTGTGAGTGCAACTTCAATAGTCCAATTACGTAGTTGCTAATCGCTATTTAATATCGTCTATCATAAATGTTGTGGCGGGCCAGCATCGTCATGGCATACGCATATTAGTGTACGATATTACGATAACGTTAAAAACCCAGTTTATTTTTAGATTTGTTGATCATAAATGATAATAATTTTAACGATTAAAAATCATGGCTATTTCTTTTTATAGAAGACAAGTCTATTAGTTTTATACTAATAAATTCTATAATCATAAAATATTCATATCTATACTTTACCAAAAAAAATCATATGAGGAAATATAATTTTACCGAGGCCTATTATTTAATATTATCCGGTCCCGGTAGCCCCAAATAAAGTCCAGGGGCAGCATATGCTGACTCTGCTGCCCCCGTGCGCCCGCCTATGCAGTGCGTAATTCAGAACATATAATACCAATCTTTTTAAAATTAATTGCAAATTGGTTTACACAGTGTGTGGATAATGAAGAATAATTCAAACAAAAAAAAATTAAATAAAATAGAAAAATCTAAATTCAATAAATAAAACCAAGCTGAATAAAGATCTAATTACAGTACGTGTTTGGACATAGTTGTACCACACGTGTAATCTTTTCGCGTTTCGTTTTAATAGCTCCCGATAGCAGTATATTGTGAACGTCGCAGCGCATCGAGTCTGGTAATATATATGTCAGTTACTGTCATATATTTCAGTTACTGTTCTGTAGTTGTCGAGTAAAGTTGTTGATCGTTTACTTTCGCTCGCTTATCGCTTTTACTAACCTTTGGTATCGACGGACGACATTCGATTTTAGTGCACGTAAATTATATTTGTTCGGGATTTCTTTTACTATATCTGAAATATCTAATATGTTATGTAACTCATGCAACGATGACATCTTTGATGATGATCTTTTAACTTGTTCTATATGCAATGAATACTTCCACTTTATGTGTGCCGCTCCGAGAGAAGCTACCTTTCGAAAAATGTCCAAAATAACAAAGTCAAAGTGGGCTTGTAATAAATGCAGTTTTAATGAAAATGCGCAGCCAGTCAATGAAACACAGAATAAAAAAACCGTCCATAATATTACTAACGAAAATTTAATAATCTAACTGATTCAGTAAAATTTATGAGTGACAAATTTGACAGCTTTGGTACACAATTACAAGAATTATTATCTTCAGTTAAAGAAATGAGAGAAGAAAATCGAGTACTAAAAGAACAAAATATTAAGTTTAACGATGAAATTATATTATTGGTAAACCGAGTAAATACGTTGGAACAAAAGGCTTTTGACAATTTTATTGAAATTGTTGGTGTACCAGAAACCAAGAATGAAAACATTGTAGAGACAGTAAAAACAATCATAACAAAATTGGGAGTGGAGACAACGGTCAATAGGGCATTTCGTGTTCCTTCAAAAATCATGAATAAACCCAGGAAACTTGTAGCAGAATTGAGCACTCGTCTATGCAGCAGCAATACCATAACTACTCGTAACTCAAGAAAGATCAAACCAAAAGGAAATATGTTTCATGAAAAGTGGGGTATGGAACCAATTTATGTAAATCATTATCTTACTATTTTTAATAGAAACTTGTTCTTTAAAACTAAGGCTTTTGCTCGCGAAGCCGGATTTAAATTTGTTTGGTTTAAAGACTCAAAAATATTTATTAAAAAAAATGAAGACCAAAAAGCAATTCTAATCGAAAACGAAAGCTCCTTAAGCAACTTAAAGTAAATTTTCTAGTAAATATAATTCGATCTTGTATATATATGTTTTTAATTTAATTATCATGGATGAGTTTAATAATGTTATTGAAAGTAATAAATATAGAACTAATTATTTTGAGTCTTTTTCTGAATATAATTCATATTTAAATAACAAAGGGGAATCTCTTTTAAATATTATATGTTTTAACATAAGAAGTGTGAATGCACATTTTGACGAGCTGCTTTTATTTTTAGAAAATGATGTAAATAATAAAAAAATTGATGTTATAGTTTTAACTGAGACATGGCATGACTCACTGTTTTGTCACTATATGATACCTGGTTACAATATATTGTTTTCTAGTACAAAAAGAAACCAAAATGATGGTATAATAATCTTTGTGAAAAATCATTTAAATGCGGATTTTTATGACTACGATTTTTTAGAATATAATATTGTTAGACTATCGCTGATAATCAATAATTTGCCTATAACTGTTGTATGTATATACCGATCACCCTCGTCTGATTGTATAAATTTCATTAACTCATTAAAATATGTTTTTAATAATTTAAATTTAAATTCTGGTGTAATTACCTTAATTGGGGACATGAATATTAACATAATTGGTGCACAAACAGTTAATAATTATGATTACCTAGACCTTTTGTCAGAAACCGGTTTCTGTTCTTTTATAAATGTATTCACAAGATTACCACTAGGTCAACAACATTCGTGTTTAGATCACGTGTTCATTAAAGACAACAATATCTCACACGGGAATATTAATGCGGGTGTTCTACTAACTGATATAACTGACCATTGTTCAATTGTAGTTACAATTCCTATACCTGTGAAAAATAAATACATTATTAATACTATGGATGTTATAAACTATGATAAACTTAAACAAATTTTGTATAATGAAAAATGGACTAAGATATACGAATCTAACTCGGTAGATGTATGTACTACAGATTTTCAAAATAAATTATGAATGCCATAAATGAATCCTTAACAACTAATAATATAAACTCTAAAAATAAAAGATTGAAAGAATGGATGTCCAAAGGTCTATTATGCTCAGTACGTCACAAACAATATATCTCCATTAAGTGCAAAAAAACCCAAACAATGTCAATCTTGCGTCATACTATAAAAAATATAAAATACATTTACAAAACTTTCGAGGCTTGCCAAAATTAAATTTTATAAAGAAAAATTTAGTAAAGTGTCGTATAATCCGAAATTAACATGGAAACTGATCAATGAGATTACGGGTAGCAATCCAAAAAACAATGATAGAATGAAAACTGTAGTAGTGAACGACATGATATGGAATATAGAAGATAATCCTAAAGAAGTGTCTAATATATTAATTTATTTTTCAAACGTTGGAAAAAATTTGGCGAAAAAATTCAAAAAAACTCAAAATCTGGTTTTAAACAAATCCAATGATAATAATATACTATGTTCCTTTGAAAAGATTTTTCTAGAAAAAATTGATGTATCAGAATTAAGAATAATTATTCAAAACTTTAAAGATGACACTGCTGCTGGTTATGATAAGGTAACAGTTAAAATTCTTAAAAGTATTTCTGAATATATTATTATTCCACTAGCCTATATTTTTAATTTGAGTATAGAAAGTAGTATTTTTCCGGACAAGTTTAAAATTGCAGTTATTAAGCCTCTATTCAAAGGTGGTGACCGTAAAATCATAAGTAATTATAGACCTATATCAATGTTGACCAACTTCTCCAAATATTTGAGAAAATAATTAAAGCAAGGCTGATCTCTTACCTTGAGAAAAATAACTTATTATCTAAAAAACAATACGGATTTCGACCAGGCCTAAGCACTGAAAATGCCTTATATAATGCCACTCAATTTTTATATGACTCTCTGGATAAAGGTTTAAAAACAATAGCTGTTTTCATTGACTTAGCAAAAGCCTTCGATACTATCCAACACGATATCCTATTAAAAATTCTACCAAATTTTGGAATAAATAATAAAAGTCTCCTCTGGTTTAAGAGCCACCTCTCTAACAGACAGCAAATGGTGAAATTAAATGATGCAATAAGCAACACAGGTTATATAGAATATGGTGTCCCACAAGGTAGTGTTTTGGGTCCCATCTTGTTCATATTGTAGATAAATACAGTTTGTGATTTAAACATTGATGGCAAAATAGTAACCTACGCAGATGATACCTGTCTATTATTTTCGGATAAATGCTGGGAAGGGGTATACTTCAAAGCAACGAAAGGTCTACATTTAACATACAAATGCACAAGTGAACTGGGCTTAACTATGAATTCAGACAAAACTACTGTAACATTGGTTACATCCTATATATATAAATTAGACACAAAACACACACACACTATAGAATTGCCCAAGGTCCAATACAAAATATACACACTCGACACTTTTCTACCCGTACACATTATTATTATAATTAAATTGACACACCGCCTTCAGTTCGGCAACATTCATCAACAGGAACGAACTCACTTATTAACAGCCATCAAAAATCTACCTGTTTAAGTAAGTATAATTATTTTAATATATGAATTTATAAAGAACTTTAAACCAAACGTGTCTTATTGTTATAAATAAATAAAATACCTCATACACTGCTCTAACCACCCCCAGCTACGGAAAACTTATCCATAAGGAATAGAAAACCTTCCCTGGATAACTATTATCGTAATAAGGTTCCCCCGACCACGTTACATAATTGGTGGAGGCGCCGAAGCTTTGGACACGTATATGTACAAAGTTATCAATAACATTGGATTCGGTTTGGTTTAAAGATCTTGGTGTAGTAACGTAGTTATTAAATAAATAATTTTTTATGTAAAAGAAAAATACGGTTTTGTGGCCAATGAAGCCGTGCATTTTATTTTAAAATAAAAAATAAAAATTTTCTTTTATATATAGTTTATTTAATAAAAAAAAAAAAAAAAAAAACTCGTTCATTAACATTTTATAATATATTAATTTATAATATATATATACATACAAACAATTAAAGTTAGATTTAGAAGTGTAAAAGTATATTTTATAAGATAAAAATGAAATAATATTATATTTATGGAGAAAAATTTTTATATAAAGAGAAATATAAACAATCAAATTGCAAAGGTCACAAAGGTTAATATTTTATTTCTGGATCCAGAATTTAAAGACGAATTTGATGAAATAAATTTAAGTTCCGTTTTAAGGGGAGCTGAGGAAAAATACTTAGGAGATTTCTTTCAACACTCCAGATTTTCGAAACTTCCAATTGCAGCCACTTTAGTTAAAAATTTACTCTTGGTACTTTATATGAGGTTAAAGATATCACCGTTGAGGAGTTCTCAAGATTACCGCTAACCGAAAAATTCAAATTTATTATTTCCCAAAAATTATTGATTTGGCTAATTACTTAAATAAACAAGAACTATTTGATTTTTTAAATTATTGTAACGTTAATTTTAATAGTACAGCTTCGTTTAATGAAAATAAAAACTTGCGATAACATATATAAAACAATTACAAAGGTATAAAATTGACAAACTTTATGAGTCAGACGAAGATAATCACGATCAAACATTTGGTGAACTTGATATAAAGACAGCGTTAGAGCCTCAAAATAATAATACTTCGAAATCTAACGACGAAATTACGTGTTTAACCAATATATTAACAGATCTCAATACACAATTAATTAATAACAAAACTGAAGTAATTGATAACACACTTACAATAGAGCAAATTAATCAATTCAATAAAACAGAAAATAGTTTTCAACCGGATTTAAATATTAATAAAATAAATATCAAAAAGAATATGGCAGGTCATCATAATTTTTCACCCGGTATATTCAATGGCGCACAAGACGAATGTGTGCTCGAATTTTTCGAAAATTTTGAGTTGATGGCAAAGGCAAACGGATGGGGAGATGAGGAAAAATTAGTATATTTACCACTTTATTTAAAAGGTTCGGCATATAAACTATTTAAAATAATGGATTCCGAGACTAAATTATCTTTTGAAAAAATAATGCTTAAATTTAAAGACAATTTCGCCTCATACTCAAGATCAAAAATGCTAAAAAATAAATTAAGAAACAGAAAATTAAAATCGGGTGAGTCCGTGGGGGAGTTTTGGATAGATATGATTTTTTTAATAAATGAAACAAACAAAGCGATGCCTGAATCAGAAAAATTGATTTGATTTTAGATGCATTATCACCAGATTACTATAATGTGATTGGTATGTTAAAAAATAATAGCCTGTTAGAGCTAGAAAATAATTTAAAAAAATTAGAGTATACGAAATCAAGAGCCGCTGTGTTAGAAGAAAAAACAAAATTAGAAAATAATACTTATAATTCAAATAATAATAACAATTCTATGAAATATAATATCGATAACTATAATTATGACAACTACAATAACCATAGTTACAGACGAAACAACGGCAACGGAAACTATAGTGGACCTAGATTTAATAATTATAAACCACCATTTTTCGATCAAAAATATAATAATAATTATAGAGTTCCAAATTATAATGTTAGGAATAACAATAGTAATATGAATTATAATAATACTGCTTATGTTAATGGTTATAATAATAATAACAATAATTATAATAGGCGTAATAACGCTCATAATTTTGATAATAATGGTGGCTACGCTAGAATACATAATGGAGAACAAAGATACGACAATAATAATTTCAATAATTTCAATAATAATATGCATATGCAAAATTGTGATCAAAAAATAGAGTATAATACGCAAAATAAAAACTTAAGAGGATGTCAGCGCACCCGTAATTCGGCCGAAAAAATCATTCTACGGGGACCAAGTTAACTCAAACAGATTTTATGTTAGAAGTACCAAAATTTTACAACATATTAAATGGAACATTATCTGTGTCGTAGCGTTTCAATTTTTTTGATACTAAATATACGATTAGATTTATTAGTTTATTAGTATTTGGCTTTTTTTTAATTTTTGATTTGCTTATAAAAATATATTTAATTACGCTATAAACAAAATAAGAACGCTATTGCACAGATAAAGTTCTCTTTTATGCTATATAAAATTTTTGTAACTTTACTATGAATACTGTACTCATACAGTTGGTTCGCCCAAAACAGTTTTCATTATATTTAAAAATGTAAAAACAATTATTTTCTAGTAAAACGCTGTACGTAGCATGCGGCGCGCATTGTAACTATCGTCAATTCCCCACTCCGTATTATTGCCGTGGCGTGTGCATTGAGTAATTAAAACTATTATAACCGGCTTATCGCTTTTATTATTACGTACGACCACGAATTAAAATATATTATTATTTATTATTATTATATATATTTTAATTCGTGCGTACGACTACGATCGCGACGTCGTGATACGTCTGCAGCGAGTACTAAAATAGAATTAGACAATGTAACTATACGTAATAATTATTGTTATATTATTATTTATTATGTTTGGGTATTATGTATAACGTATTGGTATGGTATACTATAATAATTGTTATCATGAGACAAGAATACGAAAGAGCATTTATACAAAACTGAAAATAGCAACAGTTCTATTTTGCGAATGAGCATTGTCCTTTGTGTCCCAGTGTGTTGTTTTTAATTTATAATTCTTGCGAATAATGTCACCAAAAAAGGTACGGGCACTTTCAGTTAGGCGAGCTCGATCAGGAGCGAAGTCAATGTCAAAGCGAATGAAGGAAATTAGAAAAGGGATTAGTATAAATCGTCCTAATAATCCCCTAAATAATCGGTAAGAAATTCTAAATATCAACTATAATACTGATCACTACATTTTTTGAATTTAAAAAATCAAATTAATAGTAACAGCCATATTTTTTTAGAACAAATTCAAATATAAGGTAAGTAAGCACACTAATTTTCTCACTATTTTTGGAATGATTATTTGGATAAGTACCCGTAAGTACGCTAATACACAATATTACATTTATATGGTACACATATGGTAACATAATTAAATAAAAAACCAGTTGAAATTATAGTATGTAGGTACATTGTAGGTACATTGTACATAATATAACATTATATTGTATACAATTCTTATGATACATTTGGTATAGTCTACAAATAGTATGCATGAAGAAATCTTTAACCTGTCTTAAACCCTAAAATTAGTTAACTAGCAAGTACTTACAAATTTTAATAAATAATTAAAATCTTTTGTAGTGAAAATACTAATACTTCTATTGCGACAGAAAATATATCGAATGAACAACAAATATCAAATGAAGTACTTGATTTTTTAACACCTCCAACTGCATTTTCTACTCCAAAAATTGTAAAATTACCAGAGTATAAAAATGATTTTATTGATTTCACTTGTAGTGAAGTAAATGAAATAGAAGCTTTTAATCTTCAAACTAGTAATAACGAAGAACATACTAAAATGTAAGTAATAAGTAATAACGAATTAACAGGGTTCAAGAATTAAATATTAATGCGACCAAAAGTGGAATTTAATAAAATACAAATTGTTGCTGTAGGTCACACACATCATTCTAAAATCAATATATTCATCACTTCGTTCAGAATCTAAAGCTGTAAAAAATTTATAAAACTATAAATTTGATAATATTTGATATAAATTATAAAATTAATACATGATGTAATTTTCAAAATGTTTAAAGTTTGAGCTATTTATTTTATACAAGTAGATGAATTGGAATTTTCGATTTTTTTTTTCTAGAAATGGCGATAAAAAATCTTAAAAATTGAATACAAAGTTTCTCATAAGTTGTTCTTATCGCAAATAGAAAATACCAAAAATCGTTAAAATTAATTTTTTTTTATAAGCGTTTAAATAAGTTAATAATAACTTAAACAATAAGTTAACAATAACTTAAATAAGTTAAAATTTTTTAAGTAGGTACCTATCTATAATGTCAAAATCGCGTAAATTTACAAGTTATTTTGTAAATTCATAAAAAATTTATTATTTGTATCTAAGATTTTAAAATTAAATTCAAAGTTTACTAACAATGATTATCAAACATTTTTTTGAATTCGTAGGACTGCTGAATTTAAAAAAGTGCCATTAGTAGGTCGAAGGATAGTAGACATTTTTCACATATTTGAACAAATCAGAACATTTCAACATGAAGGTGGTTTTGACTGTACATTTACAGATATGGAATATATGTCAGAAAAAATAAATGGTTTTTTTTCTACATTTGAATTTAAATGTAAAATGTGTTGTATTAAAATGCGTATTTCGTCAGAAAATATAAAATCCGATTATTTGTCTATAAACAAAGCGGTTTTAAATGGCTCTGTTGCAATAGGTAATTTTTTTTAAAATTTCAATCAAAATGTTCAGTTTTGTAGAAGGTACAACATATTTTTTTGTTCACAAATTTTTACCTAAGGCATTGGTCAAAGACAATTGACTGAATTTTCAGCTGCATTAGAAATGCCTTGTATGGCTAATACGACGTATTCGAGAATACACAAATCGATGCATTCTAGTATTCATGATACTGCTTGGACAGAAATGCTAAAAGCTGGGCAGGAAGAAAGGAGGTTAGCAGTAGAAGATGGAGACGTCGATGAAGATGGAAATGCTCTATGTACTGTTGTAGCAGATGGCCAATGGGGTAAAAGAAGCTACAAGTCGAAATATGATGCGCTATCTGGAGTGGTAAAATATTTTAACTCTTGTCAACTGTCAATTTTAAAATTACTTAAAGTAAGCAAACGATTTTTCTATAGGCAACTATTATAGGACATAGGACAAAAAAAGTATTATTCGTCGGGATTAGAAATCGATATTGTGTCGTATGTCATCGCGCAGCTTCAAAAAACAATGAAAAGCCTAAACATGACTGTTATAAAAACTGGAATAAATCGGCTACTAGTATTGAAGCTGACGGTGTAGTGGAAGGATTTCAAAAAAGTATTGAAATGCACAATTTGAAGTACAATAAATTAATCGGTACTTATGTTTATTAGTTAAACTATATGTATGAGTTTATATATAATCCTAGTTAAATATTACAAACAAATAATAGTATTTATGATACATTAGGCTGCTTTTATTCTATTATAGGAATTATACTTATTATGTTTATATATGTACAAAAGCTCGCGTCATTATTATTTAACTTTATATATTATTTAGGCGATGGAGACAGTAGCGTCACCAAACGTCTCAACGAAGTTTTGCCATATGGTCCTAATTTTTTAATACAGAAAATCGAATGTAGAAACCATTTATTAAGAAATTATTGCCAAAAACTTACTGCTGCTGCAAAAAAATGTGTATATCCTATAAATTTACGTAGATTTATATTATCAAATATAATGAGATTTAGGACTGGTATTGTAACAGCTATAAAATATAGAAAAAAGGAGAATAAGTCTATAACGCAAAAAATTTCAGGTTTTAATTTTTATAAATATTATTATTTACTGAATCAGTAAAATTTAATTTAATTTAGGTGCTAATATTTTTCGTACATTTTAACTTTTAAGATTTGGCAAATGATATAATGAACAGTCCCTATCACATATTAGGAGACCATAAAAAGTGTGACAAATATTTTTGTAAAGGATCTAAATCTGGAGATCAAAATTTTGTTTCCATCGCTGAAAACTGTGGTATAATGAGAGAAATTAATATGGCTAATCGACGTTTATTCAACAATGCCCAGAGTCTCTTAAAAAATGTTGACAATAATATATGTGAGCAATTTAATAGTATGGTTAACAAATTTATTGGTGGAAAAAGAACAAATTTGTCTCAAAAAAACACATACAACACAAGAGTAGAGGCAGCTGTTATTGCATTTAATTCACAATCGTATTTACGTACAATTCATAAATCCATAACCAATGCAAGTCCAGGTAATTTTAAAACAAAATATATTAAATATTTATTTTTTAAATTGTTTTTATATATTTTTTAACGATATACCTAACCCTATTATTATACACTCATATATATATATATATATAGGAACATTTGGAAAACGGTTTCTATCTGACGCTAAAAGGATAAGGGACAATAACACAAGACGAAGAATTTTATTTCCTAAAAATAAAATTAATTTTAAATCTTGTGGGCCTGACGATGATTATGGTTTGACTGAGCCATTGATAGATGATATTTCAGAAGAAGATCTACAAAATAAAAAAAATGCTTTCATTAAGAGTCTTTCTGAAGTGGATCGAAGTAAGCATACATAAAAAAAAAATGTTATAACAAATACATATACGTATACCCCGTTTTGAATCAACAACAATGGGGAGGCTTGTGTACCAAACCATAACTGCAATAAATTATACTCTAAAAATGTATATGTTAACTTATTATTTATTTATAATAAACATAGGTTACTTAGAAAAAGAAACTAGAAATCAAGCCGACTCTCAACTATGGCATGTCGAACGGCGAAACCGAATAACTGCATCGAACTTTGGAAAAATATGTAAGATGAGACCACATACGTCGTGTAAAAATACCGTTCATGGTTTACTGTATGGTAACAACATACACGCAAAGGCGTTAGACTATGGAAGAAGTATGGAACAATATGCTAGAAATAAATTTGAAAGTGAATTTGGGTTAAAGGTTTCTCCAGCTGGTCTATGTGTGGATTCTGAAATACCTTATTTAGCTGCAAGTCCAGGTACCTAATATAACTACAAAAAGTTCAAGCCATACAACATTAAACCTGCTTTATTATTATCATTTAATAATTAAATTAATATTTTAGATGGTTTTGTTGATCATGATTCATTGATCGAAATAAAATGTCCATTCTCAGCAAAAGACTGTGATACCATAATTCATGCGATAAAGGAAGAAAAAGTACCATAATATAATTATTTAAATTATTTAACACATTTTTAAAACTAAAACATAAAAAAAAAACTTACACATGTCACATTTTATTTAAGATTAAGTATTGCAGTATAAAAAACATAAACGGTGAAAACATAACTGAACTAAAGAAATCATGTGACTATTATTATCAGATTCAAGGGCAATTGCATATAACTAGAAGGAACGTATGTTATTTTGTAATATATTCTGAAAAATGGATTTCAGTTGAAAAAATAATTTACGATCAACAATTTTGGGCCGAAAAAATGTTAAATTATTTAAAAACGTATGTGTTACCTATTATCACACAACAATTTATAACTTTTATTATTTTTTTTATAAATGTTAAAATATGTTATTTGGTTATTTCAGATTCTATATGGAATGTTTATTACCAGAATTGATAAATCCTCAGTATTGCAAACGCTTATTGATAAGTGATATTAAAGAACCAGATCATATAAACCAGCAACAAAAAAATAAAAAAAAACAATAATATAATATTTTGAATACTTAGTATTGTTTAATATATTATTCTCTATATTACTATAATAATTTCTTTACTGGAAAATAATAACCTAAACATAATAAATCATAACAAGTGATAACCTGATCAATTTAAATCATACATCATAATATATATATATATATATTTAGCCCAACGGTAGCTTTAATTAATAATTAGTTTGTGAACGCGCGCGATTGTTTTATAAAATGGGTTGGTAAAAAAGTCGGTGAACTATTTGTTTTTTTCTCTGACCCATTTGAGTTTAGTAATAGGTAAATTTACTTTTTACTCAAGTTGACAACATGAGGTTATTCTAGTGAAAATGTGTCATGTTGCGCAAGGGTCAGAGAAAGACAAAACAAATAGTGTAAAATGTTAAATGTTAGTATATCGATGTGATACGGACGAGACGACGGTTTGAACATGAATAAATCGTCTCTCTCGAAACGGCCAAAACTAATGTGCGCTTTGCTTCGGCGGCTTCGTCGTTGATACAATGGGCGTGGTTAAAAGCTGTCGCGACGACGGCGATACGGCGCACAACGCTATCTCTTGAGCGTTATATACGTTCTAATTTCACGCTGACATCCTCTTAACTGAAAACCCTCCGAAGACGGATATAGTTTGCTATGGTTGCGGATTACCGGGGCACGTTCGTTCGTCATGTACCTTTTCAAAAAACTAAAAATGAAACACTTAACTAGGTGTGTTTCCAAAATTGAGAAAAAACCTAGTATACCAGCAGAGTTAGTTATAATCAATGATAACAATAAACCTGATTTACCAAAAACAAACATTACAAACTGTACAAGTACCAAAAATCTTAATATGTATAAAATTGAAATACCAGGAAAAATAAATAATTATGAAATTAATTTTTTAATTGACACTGGAGCAAGTATAACTGTTATCAATAATAATAGTATTTATTAAATGAAATCGTACCATTAGAACAGATATTAGTCTTGAGGCTGCGAATAATACTAGCTTGAATATAGTCGGAAAGTCATTGGTAGAGATAAAAATTGGAACAATAGAAATAAAACATGAATGTATAATCGTAGAAGGTATTTGCTCACCAATATTATTAGGGATGGATGTATTGACAAAATTAAAAGTTATAGTTAACCTCGATAATAATAACATCGTTTTTAAATTAAAAAAACAAAGCGAAACGTTTAAATGGGACGTCAATAATAGTTTTAAAGTAACTCAATTATCCTCTGAGCAAAAATTCCAAAAAATGAAAACAATCAAAAAATAGATAGTTTAGATTTAATTCAATTGGACAGTTCTTCTAACTATAAAAATGAAAATAATAATGAACAATATATAAAAGAATTTGTAAAACGATTTACAAAAGGGCCACAGGTACCAGGAGACGGTGATTGTGGTGCACACGCATTAAGAATATGTTTAAAAAACTTAGGATTTTCTTTATCCAGTCTTAATATTTTGAAATTAATAGGTATTGAACAATGTCAATCAGGATATTATTTAACAGACGAAGACCTTGCTTTTATTTGTGACACATTAAACAAGAATTTAATAATAATCAATGAAAATTACACAACTAAAAATGAAATAATAAATTCAGCATTGGTATATTGGACACCACACAGACAAACAGTTTGCGTGTTTCATGAAAAAAATCACTGGCGTCCAGGAATTTTAACCACTAATAGTAACTTGAGTGTTCACAATATCTGTATATGTTATGAATTTCCGAAAATTCCAAGCGTAAAAAATAATACTACAAATAGAATGCCTCATGAATTACGTAAATATTTTTGTGCCGATTGTAATGAATTATTGATTAATTTGGAAGGTTTGAAATTACACAACTTACAAAATCATAAATACGATTTAATTTTTCCAGTAATTAATTGTAACGATTGCAATATTGTCATGTTAGGATATAATGCCAATATGGATTTACACTGTAAAGGGGAAATTCACATAAAAAATATTAAAACAAAAGATATAGATATCAATAAAAGTAATAAATCTAACATAACGGATAATATAACAGTTCAAATTAATAGCGAAATAGCACAATCTCCAATAACATGGTACTCTCATTTTTGCGACGAATGTGAACACCTTTCACTTACCGAGTCAGCACTAAAAAATCATGAACTACAGCACCATCCATTTTGGAGTAAAGGTGGTGATGTCATGTTTTGTCAAATTTGTGGGTCATACATTAGGGAATATAAAAAATACATTACAATTAAAAAATACGAGTAATGTTAAACATATTGGTAGTTTAAAAGAGCGACATTTAATATCAAAGTTTCACATGACAAATTTAAATATGAGAAAAAATAAAAGTAATATTTCACAACTAATGCACATTCATATTCGTGTGAACGACACGGTAAATATTCAGGAAGCAGGTCAATTCAATATAAAAAATGATGATATAGAAAAAGAAACAACAAATAATGTTAATAAAAAATTAAAATTAAAAACAGATACTAAGCAAAATGACGATCCATTGACTAGTATTTCTTGCTTGTTTGAGAATATAGTAAATAACAACATGAATGAACCAGTGTTAGTTAATAGTGATGATATTGCAAATTTTAACTCATCAAGCGTAAATAGTGTAGATTCACATAAGTCAAATAAAATAATTAGTAGACATATTTATCATAATACACCTGCTACGAAAAGAAATATACTGAATTTTGATATAAATAGCGAATTACCAGAAAACCACCAACACCAATTGAGAAACTTATTAGAGAGCTATGGGGATTGTTTCGCACAAAGTCCTATGGACCTTGGTTCTATCGATATCGGAGATGTTCCGATTCCGACAATGTCTGATGATCCCGTTAGCCTACCGCCTTATAGGTTATCACTAAACGAACAAAGTGAACTGCAGAGACAGGTGGACGAGTTATTACAAGCCGGGTTAATCATACCATCTAATTCTTCGTATGCTAGCCCAGCCTTTTTAGTGAATAAAGCAGATGGTTCAAAAAGATTAGTTATTGATTATAGGCAGTTAAATAAAATAATACCTCATCAAAATTTCCCTATTACGCATATGCAAACAGTATTCGATTGTTTAGAAGGGGCAAAATTTTTTAATATCATGGATATGCAACAGGGCTTTTTAAACATTTTATTAGGGAAAACAGATAGGCACAAACTAGCATTTATAACACCGTGCGGATTATACGAATGGACACGTTTTCCTTTTGGGTATAAAAATTCACCTCGTCAATTTTCTAAAGCTGTTGCAAAAGCACTTTCAGGACTTCTATATTTGGGTACTATAAACTACGTTGATGACATAATTAATTACGCGACAAATTTTGATGATCTATTAAAAGTATTAGAAAAATTATTAATAAGAATTAGGGAAACTGGATTCAAATTAAAAGCTCCAAAATGTAAATTTGGTTATTTTGAGCTTAAAATATTGGGACAAATAGTTAACAGAGACGGTATTAAACCAAATCCATCAGGACTAGACGCAATTAGAAAATTTCCAATACCTAAAACTATAAAACAGGTTAGAAGCTTTCTGGGGCTAAGTAATTTTTTTAGAAAGTTTATTCCACGCTTTGCAGAATTAAGTACACCATTAACAAATCTCACACGAGGTTCTTATCCAAAAAAAGTTCACCGGTAAAATGGTTAGAGGAACATCAAAAGGCATTTGAAGAAATAAAAAATAAACTCACTAATCCTCCATTATTAAAACATTTTAATCCTAGTTTAAAAATAGTTGTTTGGACTGATGCTAGTAAGATAGGAATTGCCGGAACTCTTTTACAAAAAAGTTCAGAGGATGAATATTTACATCCTGTTTCATACATTTCACGACGTCTCAACCAGTGCGAGGAAAAATATAGTGCCATAGAACTTGAGCTTTTAGCAATAGTTTATGTTATGGAACAATTTCGTACTTATACGTATGGAGAATCAGTTGAAATTTGGACCGACCATGCGCCTCTTAAATATTTAGATAATATAAAAACTTTCTCAGTTAGAATACAGAGGCTAAAGAGTAAATTAGTTGACTTTGATTATACAATAAAATATCGGAAAGGCTTATTAAACCAAGTTTGTGACGCGATGTCACGAAACCCGGTATTCGACCCCCCCACTCTAGAACAGGAGGTACAAAAAGATAATGATTTAACAATTTCCCACGTAAAAACAATTAATATGCAAGTTGAACAAAACAATGATCCAATGTTAAATAAAATTATACAAGCACTAGAAAATCCAGAAATCTCAGACCATATTTGGATTAGGAAATCAAAAAAATATTTTTTAAACCAAGATAAAATATTAATGTATAAACACGAAACCAATGAACAAATTATAAACCTAATAGCGATCCCTGAAAAACGTATCAATGAAATATTATATAATTTCCATGACCACCCCTTTGCAGGACATTTAGGTATAGATAAAACTTATAAAAAAATAATGGAAAGATATTTTTGGCCTACAATTTATAAAGACGTTCGAAAATATGTTTTATCATGTTTAAGTTGTCAAAAAAGAAAAGCAGATAAAACACCCACTTATGGACATATGCAAACGTCGCCTAAAATTTCCGGACGACCGTTTGAACGATTTACTATTGACTTCGTAGGACCAATTAACCCTAGTAGTAATGGTTGTTCATATATTCTGGTAGGGACATGTGCGACAACTAAGTACGCAATTGCAAAACCTTATAAGAAAGCTGATGGCAAAACGACGGTTAATTTTTTAATAGACATAATTTCACAATATGGAGCAATCTCGGAAATTCATTCGGACAGAGGCTTACATTTTACAAATAATTTAGTCAAAGACTTGCTAACCACACTAAATATAAAAAATACATTTTCAATAGCATATAGACCTCAAAGTCAAGGATAAACAGAAAAATTTAACGGAACATTAATAGATATGATCAGTCATTTTGTTCAAGAAAAACCTCAAAAATGGTCCCAAATTATTAAGTATGTTCTATTTGGTTATAACTCCTCGAAAAATGAAACAACAGGTTACTCACCATTTTCTTACTTCATGCATATCATCCAAAATCTATTTTTGATTTCAATATTGTAGAAACTAACGTACAACCTGATATTTTGATAGAAATTGATAAAATAAATGATGTAAGAAATAAATTACCAACCATTTTAGAAAAGCAGTTTTTAAAAAATAAACAATATTATGACAAAAATAAAAATGAAGTACAATTCCTAACAAATGAAAAAGTATTAGTCAAAACATTTAAAAATAATAATAAATTTTCTTTTCGATATGATGGACCTTACAAAATTATAAAAAAGATCTCTGATAATACATATTTAGTAGAAGTTATAAGAAACGGACAATTAGAAAATGTTTATAAACATGTGAGCCAAATTAAGAAGTTTCGAGAACGTATTACTTAATAAATAACGCGTTAGTATATTTGTTATTAGGAACGGTATTTATTTATTCTTTATTCATATATAGTAATTAATATGCAAATGTACAGTATATAATGTAAACGGATCTGAGTAAATGGATATAAATAATAAGCATTATAAATATTTTAATAACAATTACAAAAAACTAACGGATTAAAATTATGTTTAAAATTACGACTTCCTTTAGCTAGATAATATATAATGTAAAACAAAAAAAAAAAAAAAAAATATGCACAATCTACAAATTATTTCGTAATAACAATATATATGCGACTAATTGCACATATTATAAATATATTTTGTTTTCCCCTCACCTTTCAAAATGGTCAGTTGTCATATTAGATTTCAATATTGACTGGTTAATTTTAATAAATATTACGTTAACATTTTTTTTTTTTTTTTTCCAATAATAAAAGAATGTTCGAAAACCATCACGACAGTCAGTAGACAAACACGTGTCACTAAAATACTAAACGAATAATTTATTGTAGGACAACTAAAATAAGACAACAGTGCTATAAATTATAATATCAGTATGGACTGCAATTCTATAATATTAACAATAACAATGTTTTTCTTACGATGGATTATGATATGCAACTGCCAAGGAGTCATGATCAATGCGACTACAGAGGAAGCTGGATTTATAGACAATCACCAAGGAACAGGAGCAGAACCTTTACAGCAATCATTAATTTTTTATCATATTTATGTATTCATATTGTATTATCATATTTAAATCATGTACCTAGTTAAAAATATTGTAGTTATATTATTTGATAAAAATTGTATAATACTAGATTAATTGTATTTTGGGGAATATATTTTATATTAATTTAAGGGAGAAATAACTATTAATAAGTAATATTTTATTTGGAAAGGGGAGAGCCACTATGATTTAAAAAAAAAAAAAATGGAAATAATAAAGGAACTATATTTGAACTTACTTATTTATGTAAAACTACAATAGACGTAGATGCGAATATTTTACTTATAGTTTATACTTATAATAAATTACGTTTCTCTATAGTATAAAAAAGGATGTGCCTCTGGCGTGGTTTAATCACTCGCAAGTACATACCTAATTACGTATCAGAGAGATAAAAAATAACATACTAATACTCTACTACATATTACTATTGTTCATATTACAACGTTTTAAGAAGTAATGATTTGACATTAAGTATGTAAGTTGAAATTAAGTTACGACTTTATAGATTATACTATTATAGTAGCGTATTGGGTTGTAGTACTATTGATAAGAAATATTACTTTAAAAAAAAAAAAAAAACAAAAAAATATTATATAAAATTTAGTAAAACTGTTATGTGTCTAAATTGTAATTATGTTATATTTATATGAATTGATCAAACATTGTATTATTCTGTAAAACCATGTAATATCATATATGTATACTGATGTTCTTATTCTTATTCATGTATTTAAAAACAAAAATTTATATTATAAATTATATTTTCAAGATGGTTGTTAATTAAAAAAAAAAAAAAAAAAAAAAATAAAAAAAATATATATATTAAATAGAAGGGGGGTAATGTAACATTGGTTACATCCTATATATATAAATTAGACACAAAACACACACACACTATAGAATTGCCCAAGGTCCAATACAAAATATACACACTCGACACTTTTCTACCCGTACACATTATTATTATAATTAAATTGACACACCGCCTTCAGTTCGGCAACATTCATCAACAGGAACGAACTCACTTATTAACAGCCATCTAAAATCTACCTGTTTAAGTAAAGTATAATTATTTTAATATATGAATTTATAAAGAACTTTAAACCAAACGTGTCTTATTGTTATAAATAAAATAATACCTCATACACTGCTCTAACCCCCAGCTACGGAAAACTTATCCATAAGGAATAGAAAACCTTCCCTGGATAACTATTATCGTAATAAGGTTCCCCCGACCACGTTACACTACGTACATGAAGTTATCAATAAATAAGACTACCTATGGCGAGTTTCCTCTAATAATACACAATTGTCAAAATCAGTTGATATGCAATATGCAAGACTATAAGCAAATTAATCAAGTTTCGAAAATTCGCTATTTGGGTATTATCTTCGACAATAATTTGAGGTGGAACTTCCATATACATAATTTAGTTGGGAAACTGCGATACTCATTACACAAATTTATTGTACTAAAAGATATCTTACCTGTAGAAACTTTACGTACCATTTATTTTGCGTTCTATCAGTCCATCTGTCAATATGGCCTTTTGGTGTGGGGAGGTGTAAAAGATAATGTTTTAAAAATGCTTCAAACAAATCAAAATAATATACTAAGAATAATACTAAATAGAAAATCTTTAGTAGGTTCAGCAAAAGTGAATTACATAGAACGAGGTGTTCTACCAATAAGATACCTATACAAGAAGTTTGCAATTTTATTTACAATTAAAAAAATAATGAATTATAATAACAATAACAGACACTTAAGAGAACATATAGCCTATAATTGCCAGTTAAATATACGGAAAAATCCTTTGGTCAATCTTTTGTTGACTATTTAGGTTCTACTTATTTTAATCAGATGCCGACACTATACAAAAAAAATATTCATGAAGGTCAAGTTAATGAGAAAAAAGTCGTATATAAATGGCTATTTGCAGAATTAATTACTCCTTAAATAGAGTCCACCATTTCAGTGATTCCAGTCATTATGATTTTATTTTAATCTGTTTCTTTTACTTAATGTATTAATATTCACCATGAGTTTTTAATTAACGAATAATTTGAATCTTGCCACGTTTCTCTCTTATATATATTATGATGTTGTTTTGTTTCTCTTATATTGTATTGTATTGTATTGTAAACTTTAACTGGTTAGTCAAATGTGACTGATTTTGTATTCTTATTTTATATTAATTTAAATTTTATTTTATTTTATTTCATATACTTATTGAGATATGTTTTTCTTTTTGCGAAAGAATGTATCTATCCAAATCTTTTTGTTTATTCTAAGTTGCATTTTAAATTACTATTATTACATTTGTTAACTCTCTACTCCATCACAAGCTTAGGCTTAAAGGAGTAGATATATTTCTTTATTTATACGATTTATTGTACAATGTACATATAAAGAAAATTTAATAAAAAAAAAAAAAAAAAAAAAAAAAAAAAAATATGTGTATCATTAGTACAAAGTCCACGCTTACTCTAATCACCTGCGGTCCATTAGCAAACACAATGAGCGATAAGCCTAATAATAAGCCACAATCAAAAACGTATTTAAAACGATCATCAACAACCACTAGCCTTAAACCAACTATAAATAAAATCACTCTTAACGCAACAAAGCATTCCTTACAATCCAAACTTCCTACAATAACTTTAAAAAATCCACCCAAAATACCTGTATCGTCAAACTTTACCCCTCCTCTCCCTCATCAATCAGTGGATCAACACACACAAAAATCGTTCACGGAAACTACGGAAAATTTCACATTTCCTAAAAAACACCAAGCAATCATATTCAACACAATCGATGGAATCCCCCAAATTGAATACATAAGAGTACTAAGCACATTAACAAACCCGTCGAAAATTAAGTTCGCTTCGAGAATATTTAACAACCGCTTCTGCGTATATTTCTCAAACAAAAGCATTGTTGAAAATATTATTAATCAAAACCATACAATTAACGTAAACAACCACACTATCAGTATTCGTAAACTGATTAACCCCAACTAAATAAATAATTATCTCAAATGTTTCACCTATTATCCCACACTCGCTCATATTAGATGCACTCACCAGCGCCGGTTTCAGTACCACCTCTCCGATTTCATTCATCAAAGCAGGCTTCTCGTCAGACGATCTTGCACACATAATTAGTTTCAGAAGACAAACCTACATAAACAAACTATCATGTTCATTTTTTATTCATTTTGAGGACACTGACTACAGAATTTTTCTTACAGACGATACACTCACATGCTATTACTGCAAGCGAACGGACCATACTTCAGCCCATTGTAATAATATACTTTCACAATAGCCCTTCCATATTGACGAACAAAATATAAATCTAAAGCCTCAATCGATCACCTAAACCAACCCTCAATCTTCACACTTCGGAATGACCAATACTGATACTCCACACTCACCTCACCTTGAAAAAGATCCCAACACTACAATCACAGAATATCCAGAAACAAACATCGACATAGAAATCGAAGAAGAAAACAAGATTTTTATCGCAGACTTACAACCTCCGGAATCCTCCGACCAAATTGACTCCTCTACCCTTAATGTTCCACAAAAACGTCATCTACAAAATCTGCTCCCTCCCTCCAGATCTCCATCATCAATCACAAAAAAGCCAGAGTCAACTGTAAAATAAAATAAAAAATCGTACTATATCCGACTGTTCCACAATATTGGAGAAAGGATCCTCTACGATAGAAAACTTCTTCTTAAACACCAACAACCTACCAATAAACTTCCTCCAATTAAAATACATACTTGATAATTTCATAAACAAATCAATAAATATTCACTCGTTGGTAAATGAAACCAACATTGACATTCGTACCTTACTAGAGCTAACTGAAAAAATTCGTCCAATCATCAAAAATGACCGTACAACAAAAACCCGCCTCAAAATTGATTGAAAACAAAAAGTAAACGAGCCAAATGTAAACGTTGTAACTCAAAGATTATTGCTTTAGTTGCTAGTATGAAGAATCATTATTATAATACTTGCAGTATAGCCAATACGTGTAAGTATATTTAATATAATGTAGTGGCGTAAATTGGTCTTAATTTCTGGCGGTGCAGAGAAATATTTTAATTTTTAACCCACCAATACTAACTTCGTTTTAAAACCCCCAGCCAATAAACATAATATTTTTTGTTTCAATAACAGAGAGTGCAATACTAAGTTGTGAACAATATGGATGTGTTGTTAGTAGTGTCGTTACAGATAACGCTGCAAATATGTCAAAAATGAGAAGAAATTTTGCTTTGAGTGAAAAATTACAAAACAAACAAATCATAACATACGGATGTTCAGCACACATGTTAAATTTATTGGCGTATGATATAGCAGCACCTGGAATTAAATCTCATGTAAAAACTATATTTAAGTATTTTAGAAACTCTCATTTTTTTGGTGCTAAATATAGAATGGAAGGTGGTAAGACATTGGTTATGCCTCAAGATTTTAGATGAAACACATTAGCAGATATAAGCTAACCAGAACCTATCCAATATTATCTGGATAATTGGCATTTTCTATACAAAATATGTGATGAAAATCGTAGTGCAGTTGATGGTACAATTTTTGCTAAAATTAAAGATACTAAAACCAGAAATATTGCTGAAGAATATCTAATAAAATTGAAAAAAATTGCAATGTCCTTAGACATAGTCCAAGCTGATTTGATTGGATTTAAAAACTATTTTTGAAAATGAAGTAAGTAGTTCAGAAATGTTGAAGTTTTTTACAAATCGTTTTGAAATGGCAATGAGTGAGTACCATTTTTTAGCCTATATTTTGGACCCTCAGTATATTGGTGCAAAGTTAACTGAGGAACAATTAAATAATACTATGAATTATGTAAGTGTGTACCATCAAGAAATTATGGCTGATGTAATCACCTTCCAAGCACAGGGGTTTCCTTTCAAATCTTACCTGTTCAATGAAAATGTTTTAAAAATTAAACCACTAACATGGTGGACAGCATTGGAAAAAAACTTAACGAAGGAAAGAATGAAATGGTTAAGCATCTGTTCACATTATGTGCTTCTTCAGCTGGCATCGAGAGAATATTTTCAACTTATGGTATAGTTCATACAAAACTAAGGAACTGGTTAGGTATCGAGAAATCTTCTAAATTAGTTTGTGTATTTAAAAGTTTAAACAGTTATAACAAATAATTAATACTATTGTGATATTTAAATATTGTGTTTCCTATCAAGTTGATATAAATAATTTTTTTTTTAATTTATGTTGGAGTACAACTAGTTATTAATTTATATGTTATTTATTCCTATGTTATTTTATATTGTTTACAAGATTTGTTATGAAATGTTATTTAAAGGTATAATAAATAATAATAATTAAATATATAAGACAGAATTTTCAATTCATCTGATATTTTTCTATTTTAAAAAACTATTTTTTTTATGATGTTTAAATCGTTTGTTTTAAACGTTTTAAACAAAACAATGTTTGATTAATTTAGATGTTTTAAAAATGTTTTAAACAAGTGTTTAAAACATTTCAACTCTGATCTCATCCAACAATAATTAAACAAAGAACAAGGGTTAACGGAAATAAAAATCAATCAATTAATAGCAGGGCAAGAACAGGTATCTAAAAAGAAAAAATATACGAAGACAACTACACGGATTGAAAAAATTGTAAATTCTTACCATGAACGTAATCTCAATGAATATTTAATTGGAATTGCTGATAATTTACAAATATAAGGTATTAATTTTTATTATAATTATTGCTCAAAATTTTTATTATTATTTATATATTTATTATTATTATTATTAAATAACATTTTACAAATTATCCAGCGCCACGGTCGTGGAGACGTGGAGTGAGCTAAGTAAAAAAAATAAAAGCGGAGGCACGACAGTGTATAATATCTCGAAGCAGGAGTTTCCCATTAAAACCGTGTAAATTTCGGTGTTTTTTGTCAGATGAGATAATTAATTATCTACTGAATCAATTTATAACTAGTAAATTGCAAAACATGAGGAAAATCATGCAGATGATCCTTTTGTAAAAATCATAAAAATCGTACAGTTAGAAATTAAGTTATTAAAGGAAACGTGAAACATTTTTAATGAAAAATTATATTGAAATCTGGAATCACGGCGGCCGCTTCTCGCGTTGTCGTGCCCATAGGGGGATAACTCATATCGCCTGATTATGACCAATATTTTAGCGACAATTGTTACTAACTACTTCATATATTTTTTAAGTTGTCTTACCAACCTAATCAAAAACAAGGTTTTCCCCATAGTTATATTAATCTATGGTTTTTCAATTTGTTCTTGTCTATGGCTTTGACTTTTGACTTTTTCAATTTTTTTTTTTTGACCGAGTGATATACGTTACATAACATTTTATCTATTATATTTTATACTTTTTTACGTTATTAAATTTATTTTATAATAGTTTAGTGTACACGTATAATTTTATAATGCCGTCACAAACGTGTGTTGTGAATACTTGTAAAAATCGTATAGGCATTAAGCATAGGTTCCCAAAAGAACCACATTTGTTTGATGTCTGGGTTTCAAAATGTAACAATACAAAATTGAATAACCTTTCTATGTTTGAAGCATACGAAAAATACGTAATTTGTGACATGCATTTTGAGCCAAAGTTCAAAATACTTGGTACAAAACGGCTACATAAAGAAGCTATACCTTCATTGTTAATATCTCCTGGTAAGTGAAAGTTAATGAAGTTCTAACCATTTATACCCTTCAAATCATTATTAAAATTATAGGTATATTTCATACATTACTGATTATCAGGGCTAGGATTTGTATGCAATAAACAATGCAAAAATATGCATTTTAGTTTTTTAAATATTCACAAAAAATAAAGTTACAAAAAAATATATTAATTTATTAAAATAGGCATATTAGTATTAAACTGATTTTTACATTAATACATATAATTGAGATAACAAATTAAATTATTTATTTATTTTTCACGTACATTAATTTTATTATTATTATTATTTTAGTTAAAAAATCTATTATTCTCATTCAATAGTATAAATATGTGTATTATCTGCTACGACCACATATTTTTTTTAATTTTCTAATATAAATGATCGGTGAACGTAGGTACATAGTATATTAAATATTTTGCTATAGGATTGTATTTATAAAAATAAAATTTATGTTTGACCAAAAAACCAAGTTATAAACTATGATTAGTTTAATTATTATCGGTTTAAATACAATAAATACGATCATACTAAATATTCAAAAATATGCATTAAGCTCAATGTATGCAAAATAAAAATAGTACCTACAATTTTCATCGCAATAATATAAATTGCTGACATTACTCATTTAAATTCCATTTTTACGCAGCAAAAAAAACATGCTGTAGCATACAAATCCTAGCCCTGCTGATTACCAAGTTTATTATTAAGTTAGGTAATATTTGGGGCGAATGTAAGTTCCTACACAGTAAAAAGCAGGTACTAGTACATATTATGTAAGTTCCTACACAGTAAAAAGCAGGTACGAGTACATATGTAAGTTCCTACACTAAGTATATTATAAGTAAATAAGTTATCAATCTAATATCAGTTATATCATATTATAATACTGTTATACATTTTAACCCTTTATTTTATATAATATAAATAATTCTTTAGAATATTTTATAATTTACCTAATAATTATTGTAATATAATAATAATTCATCATTTATTGTAAAAAAAAATATAAGTAGTGCATTCTATATAATATTTAATAATTTAAAAAAAAATAATTGTAATATAATAATATAATATATTTATCGATAAACTATCTTTATAGATCCTATTCTTTTATATGGGCACCATATGTATAGGGATTTAAACGAGTGCGATAACTTTATTTCACCAATTACTCCACACTATTATGTTTTTACAATTATTATATTATTATATTTAAAATTATTAAATTAAATTAGATAGCTTATAAATTATATATTATATAGAATAAAGGGTTAAAATGTATGAAAGTATTTTATAGACGTAGATTGATAACTTATAAATTATAATATACTTAGTGTAGGAACTTACACAGGTATCTGTCTTCCGTCGTGTAGGAACTAACATATGTACCTTTTTTTTTGGTGTAGGAACTTACACATCACATATGTAGGAATTAACGTATGTAATTGTCTACCTGTAACTCTCATGTAGGAACTTACGATTCCCCAATATTTGTTAGACAATAAAATGTGTTTGATATTTATTAATATTATTATTATTATTTTTATTTATTTTTTTGTTAATTAGATAATGATTATGATATTGTAGTGGTAGAACCACCAAAAGTCAACCGGACTATAGAAAACTGTTCATTAGACGTCTTACATAATGACAGTAAAGATGATGATTTATAATATTTATATTTTCATAGTTTCATACTGATTACTTTATACTTAGACTATTATTGATTCAATAATTGTTATAAAATATGTGTTTGATATTTATTAATATATATTATTATTATTTTTTTTTTTGTTAATTAGATAATGATTATGATATTGTAGTGGTAGAACCACCAAAAGTCGACCGGACTATAGAAAACTGTTCATTAGACGTCTTACATAATGACAGTAAAGATGATGGTATTTATAATATTAATATTTTCATAGTTTCATACTGATTACTTTATACTTAGACTATTATTGATTCAATAATTGTTATAAAATATGTGTTTGATATTCATTATATTATTATTTTTTTTTTGTTTTGTTAATTAGATAAAGATTTTGATATTGTAGAGGTAGAACCATCTGAAATCAGGATAGACAGTCATGTTGCTATTAATTGTTCAATGAACCTCAATGACAGCGATCTTCAAGGGATTTCTTACTTAAATTGTGACATAAGTCAGTCAAAAAGAGGTATATAATATTTTATCATATTTTACATTTCAGTATATAAAAATTATATATTAAACATTTTTTCTATAGGTTCCCGTGTTAAAGCAAAGGATGCTTAAAAGAAATCAAACTGACACGTATTAAAAATATGACTCCTCGAAAGAAATGTTTATATAAGGCCATGGTTGATTTAAAAAAATCTTTATCCGTCATAAATAGAAGACATGTAGTAAATAAAAAAAAATTGGTTGAAGCTAAGAATTTCATAAACAAGCATGGTTTATTGATGTCTAAGATGAATGAAACTTCAATCAACTTTTTTAAAACTCAGTTAAAAGCACAAACTATTTCACCGAGAGGAAGACGTTTTTCAATTGACGATAAAATTTTTGCTTTATCGATCTTTAAATCGGGTGCAAAAACTTATCGTCTTTTATCTAAGACATTTGCTTTACCATCTCGTAAAACCCTTATGGACTTACTACGTCAACTGCAAGTAGAACCTGGTATAAATGATCAAATTATTAATCATTTAAAGGATACCGTTAGCCAATTTAAAAATAAATTAGATACACACTGTGTGCTTCTATTTGATGAAGTTTCATTGGCAGCTGGCACCCAGTATTCTGAACTTGATGATAAAATTATTGGATTTCAAGATTTGGGTAATGACAACCGAAAACTTAAATTTGCTGATAAAGCATTAACGTTTATGGTTCGCGGAGTAAGACGAAAATTTAAACAATCAATTTCCTTTTATTTTACTGAAAGTGGAATGAAAACTAATGATTTAGTCATTGCTCTGACAGAGACTATAAGAGCAGTTCAGTCGACTGGATTAAAAATAATTGCAACAGTTTGTGATCAAGCTCCGACCAATGTAGCTGCTCTCAATATATTAACTAAAAGAACCGTTGAAAACTACGCTAGAAGAGGCATAGAAAAAACAAACATTGGATTTGAGGTTGACGGAATAGAAATTGTACCATTGTATGACCCACCGCACCTTTTAAAGGGTATAAGAAATAATCTTGTAACCAAAGATTTATTGTTTTATGTGAACGGAGAAAAAAAAGTCGCCAAATGGAGTCATATAATACAGTTTTATGAAATAGATAAATTAAGACTAGACATAGGTGAACGAATGACACCTAAATTGACAGATGCTCACATCTACCAGACAGATTAAAAAAATGAAAGTGTCAGTGGCTGCTCAAGTGTTGAGTCAACGAGTAGGCTCAATTATGCTAATGTTATCTGAATGGGCAGGTGAGTAACATTTTTATGTACTATAAAATATTTATAAATGTTACAGTTATTAGTAAAAAAATAATTTTAGGCGAAGAAGAGGACAAACTAAGTATAGCAGCAGCAGATACTGCAAAACTTTGTTTGTTCATAGACAAGCTTTTTGACAGTGTCAATAGCAGTTCAATTTCAACATTGCCAGGTAAAGAACTGCGAAGTGCTGTTACTTCTACGTCGTCACATTGGAAGTTTTGGGATGACGCTATACAAATTTTATTAAGTATGAAATTTTCAAAAAATAATGTACCAACAATTAAAAACTGGATTACCACTATTAAAGGGATACAATATGTATGTAAGAAACTTTTGGCTAGTGGTTTCAAATTTATAACACTGAGATCTTTTAATCAGGATCCAGTGGAAAATTTATTTTGTAAAATTAGAAGCCACGGTTGTCGTAATATAAATCCGACGTGTTATAATTTCCAGTCATCTTTTAAATCACTGATGCTTAATAGTTTAATGTCTTCTCAAAGTGTGGGAGCTAACTGCGAGAATGATAACTGTGAAAATTTGACAAATTTTAAAAAACTATTGTGTTCATTTCCTTCATTAAATTCTTCAAAATCACAATTTGCATCCTCTAGTATTCACATAACAAATAATAATAATATTCCAAAAACAAGTTCTAAATTGGCTTTAGCTTGTCAGTCTTATGTCACAGCAGCTATTATTAATAAAGTTAAAAAAATGACAAAAAATTGTAAATTTTGTTTAGAAATTTTAAGTTCAAAAAATTATTCGAAACACAAAGACATAATAAAAAATAGACAATATGAAAATTTTAGTCTTCAAACGCCATCAGTTATTTCAGTTGACATTTATGCTACTATTATAAATGAATTTAATTACAATATTCATGCTTTCATCAACAAACCAAATAAAACACACATTTTTTAAATTATATTGATTCTAAGATTAAATTATCGTCTATATGTCTATCTCACAATACAAAACAATTGTTCTTAAATCATGCATTCAAAATTTTAATTTTTTTCTATATTACAAATATTAACCGAATACTGAAAGGGGAAAAAGTGCAAAACCTATGCTCTGAAACAAATGACATATTTATTCTTGCCACAAATTACTATAAACATTTCAAACTTAAGAGACAAAAAATACTAAAGAACTGTAATAAAAACATTATTTAACATAGGTAGGTACATAAACAACTACATTTTTTAAAATTTAACTTGAAAAATTGTATTTATTCTTTGTTATTAACATTTAATATGTGGAAACAATGCATTAACTAATGTAATAAATGCATTGTTATACTGTATGGTATACTGCCCTGCTAAGCAAAAGTGCCGTAACTCGAAAAAAAAAAAAAATTAGATAGATACGGCATCTGATCGGTAAACACATTTTACACATTCTCTGTAGAAAAAATACCCCCAAAATCACATTAAATAGGCTACAAACACATAAAACGTTATTTAGAAATGCCGTAAGTAACGAAGAAAATTAGAACTACTAAGTAAGAACGCCGTATCATACATTTACTAAGCATAAACGCCGTAAATATTTTGATAGATACGGCATTTTTGCTTAATATTTCTATGTTCTACCCAAGTTATACCCAAGTTATAGTATCTACTAACCAAGATATAATATCTATCATAATAAATATAAAATTATTTACGGCCATTAGTTCAAGTAATTATATCTATAGACAATTATAATTATTAAGCAATAATGCCGTAAAATTGACTTACGACATTTTTATTTAGTAAATAGTGGTATATTTACGGCTTATGGCTCTAAGTAATAACATCAAAATAACTTTTATTCATGTAACATATGGATAAAAGTTTTATTTTATTATTTCATTGCATTCCTCGTCAAAAAAACTATAAAGGTGAATATGTATTATACTAAATTAATTGGGATAACAAATAATAAAGTTATAATAAAATTAAAAAAACAAACATTCATTTTTCTCAAAAATAAGAAATTGAGTTTTACGGCACTTTTGCTTAGCAGGGCAGTATATACATATATATTTCGCATGGCAACTATATGGTAAAATAATTCTATTATTATTTTTATTATTATAATTATTATTTATTTCTGTTTTTTCAACTATTTATAAACATAATATTATTTATCTATATATTAGTAGTAGTAGTGTACCTAATTTTAACCACTGTGTAACACGTGTGCTATACCCTTTTTATTCAATTATATTATTTAAATAAATGTTTTAATTATTATTAATATTAAGTATGTATAATAAATGTATTAATATAAAAAAAACATAACTGTTTTTCATTTATTAATAATTTCAGCAATTTGATATTTGTAATTTTATAATTCATGGTTTTTATTTTAAATAGATAATATTATATAGATATAATATAATTAATCGATTTTAAGTTGAATCGATTATACTTATCGATTGTAACTATCGATTGTGTGAAAAATACAAAATGCGACAACCTGGAGCGCTAGTGTCACTCAAACATGTCAACAAATTTTTTCACACTAGTGCCCTTTCTATCTATTTACTTTTCTATGGTCGTGCCGACCGGGAAATAAACACTAATATATGATATGTTAAATAAACATTAATATAATTAATATTAATTAATATTATATTTATTATTATTTAGGTATAAATGATAAAAATTGGTGATATCAAAACAAAAAACCTCCGTCTAACTCCGTGTAAAAATTAGCTAAGTAAAATAAAGAAGAAAAAAATCAAAAAAAAAATCATTGTATAACCAAAACATTTTTCGCTTCATATAGAATTTATAAAACCAGTAATTTCAAAGCACTAAAAGATGTGATATCATAAATAAATGCTAAGTAAACTGAATTTAAGTATATTTAGTCTGTTTCGATAATTTATTTACTTGGCGAGGAAATTGTTTACTTCATACGGTACAATATAAGAACCGTGACGCTGGATGAATAATTAGACAATAAGACATTATAAATTAAAAATATTACAGTGAACATTTTTATACTAATCAAAATAATACTCTACAACCAATAATAACACTTTACACTGTATACTCTATATTAATACTAAAATTTCCTCGCCAAGTAAATAAATTATCGAAACAGACTAAATATACTTAAATTCAGTTTACTTAGCATTTATTTATGATATCACATCTTTATAGTGCTTTGAAATTACTGGTTCTATAAATTCTATATGAAGCGAAAAATGTTTTGGTTATACAATGATTTTTTTTTTGATTTTTTTCTTCTTTTTTTTACTTAGCTATTTTTACACGGAGTTAGACGGAGGGTTTTTGTTTTGATTTTATGTGTCTGTAATAACATATACCAGTAGCATTATTTTTTATTATAATTATTGCTCAAAATTGTTATTATTATTTATATATTTTTTATTATTACTACTTAACAACATTTTACAAATTACGGGGACGGGGAAATGTCGCGCGGGAAAACGTATTAGACAAGAAAATGTCTTACGGGAAAGTGTTTACGGGGAAATGTTCGACGGAGAAATGACCCGTTACTTAATGACCAACTGAATTTATTGAGTTGCTTCCAATGTAGTTTATAACTGCGACAAGCTTATATCTAAGACAAAGTGCAATAGATTAATTAAAATTAGTGATAGAAAAAGTAATTTGATAATGAATAAGAAACTTTTATTATATAAGATACCTACTTGTTTACAAATGAAAGCTAAAGAACAATAATTATAATAATATTGTGGTATAAAAAAGGTAAGCAAGTTACGGTGGAATTATTTGGCGAATCTAAGTAGGTATAGACCCTAGGTCTTCACGAAGAAACTTTTATTTATATTTAAAAAATACATTAAAAGTAATTATAGGAAAACTATCATACCTGATGTTCTGATTGAATATCTCTCTTAGAATATCGTTTAGTTTGTATTCATTCTTATCGTTTTCTGTTAAGTAATCAGTTTCAATAAGAATATGGTTGTTTAGGCCAAAGAGCTTATTTACGCTTGCTTTGGTGGAGGGTAAGTGGACTGTATTTTGTTGGGAAAATTTAGCTTGTTAACGCTGGTGTTGTTGGTACATGAATTAGGTAAAATTTATTTGACTAAGTGTATAATAGTATAACAATAATTATTCTGACTTGGCAGCACAGATGAAACAATATATAATGTAATGTAATATAATAATGCAATATTTATTCTGGCTTGGCAGCACAGATAATATAATATAACAATACAATATTTATTCTGACTTGGCAGCACAGATGAAACAATATATAAGGTATTTTTTTTTTTTCGTATGGCGTATTAAAGTCCGGGAGTAGGCCCGGAGGCCTAGTTCGGACGCCTATTTGGCAGAATTTCTAATGGGGCACCCGTAAGTTTCTGCCATGCCCCGGGGTGGGGGATGGCGGCACTTATTCTTCGGACACCGTGACTTGCCCGAAGAAAAATGCCACCCGGTGACCGCGGATCGAACCAGCGACCGGCTGCGCCGCAACCGACGCCTTAGATCGCACGGCCACCTCGTCCCCGTATAAGGTATAATGTGATATAGTAATACAGCTCGTCAGCCGAATTACCTAATGAGCTGATGTCTGTTAGCGGCTTCGAACCAAAACGCTATCGCCTCGGAACCCACGTATTGCACAATAAAAGAAGAATACAATAGAAATATGATAAAAAATATGTGGCGTTTCCGAGACGTACGACTAACAAGCCATCAGCTCCAACGAAAAATTCACTGGAAAATAACATGCAATTCACGTGCTTCTGTAAGTATGTTCCACCGCCCTGAAGTTGGGAAAAATGATAAATGCTTACTACAGATTTATACTGAACGATACTTACAGAAGACTTCGACAAATATGAATAAAAATTAGGATAAGTGACGATGTGTGATTATGATGAATTTACATTGAGGACACAAATTTGAAAACGTGGTTCCAGTGAGTAACGGTCACACAATACACACAATCCTGCCGTGCATGTGTCTCCGACGACTGCAGCAGAAAAAGTGAAGTAAAGAAATGGCCTTATGGTTGTGTCCGGCTCACGTTACTCATCGGAAGCTAGTAACGCTTATAACAATCCACTGGTGTGTGATATGGCAACCCTCTGATTGCGCTTATCAGTCACAAACACACCAGAGATCATGTATTGCTATTTAATTATAATATATATTGTTGGGCTGGGGAATTAAATTATTTGAATTTGATTAAGCTCTAACAATAGTTGTTTAGTTTTATGGTAGTAATTAATGAATTGTTCTTGCATATTTTACATTTCGTCGCCGTCGTGCAAAAAGTGTGTAAATGAAATTTGAACTTTTTTGAGGAACCATAATTAAATATTCACAATGATCTGTAAATTCATGAACTCGTTCGATTTTAATCATTTTTTATCTTAAAAAAGTAAAGCATTTAAACCTTGAATTATCATGTTTTATATTTTATAATAATTATCAAAATACTTGTAAAACATAAAAAAGATAGATGAAAAAATGACCAACTGACTTCATAGTTACTTGATCATATTAAGAAATGACTAACTGACTTACTCAAATCACTTGGTCATAATATGAAGGAAAATAAATAGAAATAATATAATTATTTTATTAGAAAAACAAATTAACATACAAATTCTACACAAATTTATATTTTATAACAATTAAATAACACATATAATACTTAAATACTTTAAAATAAATAATAAACATAATATTTGTAAGCTACTGTAGGCTAATAAACGATGTATTTGAAGCCTTAAAAAAAATAAATAAAAAAATAATAATAATAATTAACATAATAATATATCTTAAACTTTTATGTATAACAATGTAATAAAATAAAACAATTTATAAAAAGTAAAAAATAAAAAATATAATAATATCATTCTAAATGGTCTTCGTCTTCAGTTATTATGTTAGCATCATTATTTTTTTTACAACTAGGAATATTTTTGTACCATTCATGAAATTCATTTGGAATTGCTCCAGTGCTGCACAACTTCAATAGATCATTCTTTTTTACCTCTGATATTGGTATTTGTTTTTGATACAATTGTTTTAGTGTTTGTGAGCATTTTGGAGGTCTACCTCTCCCACCAACTCTTATTATTTTAAATTCTTCGTCGGAGTAATTATATTTAAATTTTATGGCTGATGGGTTTGACTTTTCGTATCTCATGACTTTTATTTTCAACCAGTTAACTTTCTCACCATTTTCATCGACTGATCGATTTTTCATTATTATTCCTGCTAAACTTCGCAAATCCATAAATCCATCGGTGTGTTTTAACTCTTGAGCAAAATAAGGTGATGAAAACTTATTACGCCTATTTGATCTGGCTAAGCGACAGATAGTCAACCAATCATGAATAGTATAAACCGGTACATTTTTTTTTGCATTTTCTATGGCACTATGCATACTGTCGACTTCCATATAAGAGTGGCCGCTTTCCGTAAAGTTATGTGTCAATATATTTATTTGTGAGTTATTAACAACAAACAATAACAATGCTGCAATATACTAATTTCGGTTTTGGCCACTACACGTATCTGAATATAACGATAACTCATTTACATTTTGTGGAAGTTGATTTACCCATTTCAATAAAGCTGAACCAATTTCTGAACTACCACGTTGTCCTTCAAGTTCAGTCCACAAATAGCAAAATGCTTTGTTCGGTGGAGCAGCTTCATATAATGTCAGATTATAAGTGCATAATTTTCTGCTATAATACATAGACAATACATCTGACGACGGAATTTGAAGCACGCTTTGCAAATCAAATGTTGCAATGCAAATATTTTCATTCAAAATGGCACGTTCTTTATCTAACTTTTTAGCAGCGAATGACTCATCTCTTCTCCTTATATGGTTTTCATAATTTGTTACAATATCTTCTTGAATAGGTTTTTCAGCGTTTTTAAATTTTTCACATGTTAAACATTGGTCTTTTTTAGGTTTAAAAAAATCCAAATTATAATTTTCCGAAAATATAGTGCGGTAAGTGGTTAAAGATACAGATTCATTTCCTTTTTCATTGGATTCTTGAACGTATAACTGATGCATTTTTGAAATTGAAAGAGTTGGATCTAAATACTGCCGTTTTGTATTTGAACGACAGTAGTGCGATTCAACAACTGGAAACTTTTCTATATGATTTTTAATTGAATTTATAATTTCAGGACTTTTTTTATTTACTGATTCATTTCTTCCTCTAGAGTCTGTGTGAATATGAATTCCAATTATTTTATTATAACCTTCAAAAGCTTTATCAACCGGCCCATGATTAATAGAAAGGGTTTTCAAAAAAAAAAATGGTTTGCAAACACGAGTTGGAGAATTATCATTTAAAAAGTTATATATTTTAGATGTTTGTTTAGCGTTTCTCGATCCAGTTATAGGAACATGTCGTTTTACAGAATATTGGGATACACGAGACAAAATGAAATTTTTTGCTGCGCATAATCAAGTGACCAATATTCTTTGCATAATTGAACTCTCTATAAGAAATTATCGAAATTTAACGAACATTAAATTTACATTTATAACAATCTATTGCCAATGGTTTTTTTGATAGTTTTCTTCTTTAGCTATAACATTTCTTTTCCATTGCTCAGGTTTCCCTCGCCTCCACCTTACTAAATTATTACCATCTTCCGTTTCAACTACAATTTCTTGTTCTTTTCAAATTTCTAAATTTTCAACTCCAATTTCCTGTTCTACAATATTTTCACTTTCTTTTCTTGTATTTTCAGATACAACATTGTCATTTTCTTCCGAGTCCGACAACTTATGATTATTATTAGGTTTCCATTCATCTTCACTATCTAAATTGTCATCACTGCTAAAATATATAGCTTTTATCTTCATTTTGCAATATCTATCCTCAGCAGTAATATTATTATCAGAAGTTACTTTCAAATTTGTTAAAACTGCATACGTTTTTGGTGTATTTGAAATGACATTACCTTTTTTAATAAACCAAGCCATTAATTATCAAACCATTTTTAAATTATAAATATTAACATTTTTTTTAAACTATGATTATAATGTGAATTAATAATAATACCATTACGAAACTATTACATTAATAATTTTGTTCTTATGAATGCTGCTGTGAAATGTGTTTCACGAGAAGTAATCATAGTGAACATTAAAACAAAAAAGTGTGACAAATAAAACAATATTCGATATAAAAATGACACATTCTTATCACAGTACGTTTATATAATATAATATAATATAATGTAATAACACACATAATATTAATAAAAACTTAGTACTTACTGTTGCTGTTACATAGCGATACCAATTTTTTGCTTCGGTAGCTCATTTTGATGAAAATATAAAAAAATTATTCGAATTGGTTTTAAAACACACAAAGTAATAACGTAAAAATAAAAAAATAATATACGAATATTATAATTGTGTTTTAATACAAACAATGAACATTAAGTGATAACATTTTTTTTTTTATTGTTACCGTATTTTGAGGATACTTTACACCATACCTGGTAACATTGCACCAAAAAAAAAAAGTAATTTAACAAAATATCTCGTTAACAATTAATGATAGAAAAATATAAATGTTATCATTTTGTTCCTGATACTGTTAAATGTCTTTTGAAATGGTTCTAACTTCAGTATGTCGAATTCCCTCCAAAACGTGTGCTCTTGATAACAGCTTATCACAAATACACAAAAACAACGCTCAGGAAAATTGTGCGTGTTCGTTAACTCAAATTTTAATTTCACAGGTAATTTTTTTTTTATTCTATCAGACATATTATAAGCATTAAGAATATGTATGATATTAAGTTCAATTCAACTTTTTTCCATAGCTATAAAAACTTATGTAAAAAAAAAATCAAAATTGTCTAATTTCTGCTCAACTTTGCACCACAATACGATTGGTGTAAAGTAACACAATTATAATGTATTATACAGAACAATAATAGATATTTATTTTTTAGGATGCCCAAGGTACACAAAAGAGCAGTTGGCTCACGACAATATGATGATTACACAGAGGAGACACTAAACAAATGTCTCAGTGATATAAAAACAAGGTAATGACACAAAGAAATGCAGCAAAAGCATATAATATTCCTCGTCGCACAATAAATTATAAATTGAAAGAAAAACATACTAAATCATTTGGCCGACCAAATGCTTTTAGTGAAGTAGAGGAAAAAAGTTTTGTAGACCACATTATAAAAATGAGTGAGTTTGGGTTTCCAGTGAACAAAACAGATTTACGACATATACTAAAATCTTACCTTGATAGAATAGGAAGAAAAATAAAGTGTTCAAAAACAATTTACCTGGGCTAACATGGGTTTCACTTTTTTTAAAAAGAAATCCAACTTTAAGTGTACGTCTAGCTATAAATATAAAGAGGTCTAGAGCTGCTATAAATAAAGAAATGTTAGAAGACTATATAAACAATTTAAAGAAAGTTGTTGTTGATGTACCTCCACTTAATATTTATAACTATGACGAGACTAACCTTACTGATAATCCTGGACAGAAAAAAATACTAACAAAAAGAGGAAGTAAATATCCAGAAAAAATTTGTAACTCATCAAAAGTGACTGTAAGTATTATGATGTGTGGAAATGCAGCAGGGGACTTAATACCTCCATATGTAGTATATAAAGCAAAGAATTTGTGGCAACCATGGACAGAAAATGGCCCTAAAGGTTGTAGATACAATGCCACTCCATCTGGATGGTTTGATTCAAATACGTTTACAGATTGGTTCGACAAATCACTTTACGCCACTTAAGAAAAACTCCAGGCAAAAAAGTAGTTATAGGTGACAATCTGTCGTCACATTTGTCTCCATATTTTATAGACAAATGTAAAGAGGAAAATATTTATTTTGTATGTCTACCACCAAACAGCACCCACATAACCCAACCTTTAGATGTTGCATTTTTTCATCCGATGAAAGTGGCCTGGAGAAAAATTTTGACTGAATGGAAAAACACTCCAAAAGGATTACACAATACCACTCTTCAAAAACAATCTTTTCCCAAGCTTTTGTAACAATTATTAGATACCATGCAACCTAGTATTAAAACAACCATGATAAATGGATTCAGGAAGTGTGGTATCTATCCATGTAATGCAGCTGAGCTGCTCGAGAGACTACCAAGATCTGAAGATGTTAATTCGAGTGTTGAAAAGTCATTTATTGAACATTTAAACATTAAAAGATCTAAAGTTACCCAAAATATTAGAAAAACCAGGAAAAAGTTAAAAGTTGCACCTGGTACCAGTTATGCTCATACTAGAGATTCTAGTGATGAAAATTCTGATTTTGAAGGAAATGAAGACCAAGAAAAAGTGAATAATATAGATGATAAAGATTCAACATCTGAAATTGATGAACCCATTGAGTGTCCAGTGAGTAAAACATATTCAGTTAATGACTTTGTTATTTTTAAATACATAGAAACATTATACCCTGGGCTCATTATTAGTACAACTGAAGAAGGTGCTATTATACAATCAATGGAAAAATCTAAAACATTTTACAGATGGCCGGTGAAACCAGATGAGTTGTTCTACGACTGGAAAGATGTTATTATGAAAATAAATACTCCAAAATTAATTAGAAGGGGCTATTTTAAGGTGAAAGAGTTGGAAACCTATTCTGAATAAATGCCATGGTTGACAGTTGTTTTTTTTTTGATTAATTATTTAATTATTTTTGTTATATAAAAGAATATTTAAATTAATGTACATATTGAAAAATATAGGTAAGTTAACCTATTTCATTTATTTTAAGACTGTTGAATTAAAAACAATCTATACAAGCTGTGATAGAAACATGAAAGTACCTAATTAATTAAAAGTTTAAGTTTATTTTTATTGTTAAGTTTTATAAAAAAAAAAAGTGATATGAATTCATTGTTTGTTTTTTTTTAATTCCTTTATTGCTTTTGTTATTTAAAATACTATTTAAATTATGTATAGGTATATTGAAAAAATGATATGTAAGTTAACCTATTTCATTTATTTTAAGACTGTAAAATTAAAAAAATAATCTATACAAGCTGTGATAGAAACATGAAAGTACCTAATTAATTAAAAGTTTAAGTTTATTTTTATTGTTATGTTTTATAAAAAAAAGTGATATGAACTACCTACTTACGAGTATGTTCCTTTATAGATTACAAGTTTAATATTTTAAGTTTTTATTTTTCACATTTTATAAAGTTGAAAGAATACATTTATATTAATTAATAAAAAAAACATATTATGAAAATATGAATGTTTTGTTATTTAAATTATGCCTTTTTTTTCTTAATTGTGTTCATTTTGGTCTTTTACACAGTATAGATTAAGAACTGTGTATCTAACATTGCACCAGTTTTGTTTATAACTGAGTTAGTGGAGTTTTTGATATTGGTGCAAAGTTACACAACACCATATATAACTTTGCACCAAATAAAAAATAAATAAATAAAAAATACATTTTTAATTTGATCAAATTTTATTTACACAGAATCATTCTTAGCATATGTAACTAGAGGACCGTGAAACAAGTAAAATGTTATCATAATTATTAAAGTGACAGTGTATGTTTTAAGTTAAGAAAACGAGAAATTTGGTACAAAGTATCCTCAAAATACGATACGTCTATTAATACGTCTCTATGGTCGATTGTTATTGTAATTATTTTTTTTACAATTTTTTTATAAAGAAAAAAAGAAAATTACAGTGTGTCCATTTGGACACATTTTTGTCAATATCGTATTGTAACAAAACTGTCCAAGTGCACTTGATCATTATTGAATGTTATGTAAAAACTGATCAAATACACTTGGGAAATTTTTCCAAAATATAATTTAAACACTTAGTCAAAATACAACAGCCCATAGCTTGTTATATATTTATTATTTTCACTTGGTCGTTTTTTCTATAGTTAAAGGAGGACTAAGGGAACTATTTAGTCATATTACTGCACTTGGTCACTTTTTGCACTTAGACACTTTTTGCACGACAGCGACGATTTATTAGTTTGTGAGTCAGTGTAGATCGTTAAAAAAATCATTTAACTTTGTCAAATCAATATTTTTTCCACATTCCATAATGACCGTTGTGTAATAAAATTGTTTTTTTTTTCATTACAATTTGAACAGGATGTTGATTGAACGTTACTTGACGTACGTGTCTCCAGCCCCCCCACTTAAAAATTTTCCAATTTTTTTTTGGCAAATAATTAGCATGAAATTAGCATGTATTTGCATGCTATTTTTTGTAATTTGCATGCGTTTTAATTAGGCATGGTATCAAAAAATAGATGGGGGGGCTGTAGACATGTGTCTTCGACCCCCCCACACATCACAAAAACTTGGTTTCGAATTTTTTTTAACGCCAATATTTAGCATGAAATTAGCATGTATTTGCACGCCTGGCCCCGCAGCTCTACCGTCGTCCGTTGCTTCGCAATACTCATTTTTCTGATTTGCACGTGTCCCCAGCCCCCCCACTTTGGGAAATACTTGGAAATTCAAAGTCGTTTCTATGCCAATATTTAGCATGAAATTAGCATGTATTTGCACGCCTGGCCCCGCAGCTCTACCGTCGTCCGTTGCTTCGCAATACTCATTTTTCTGATTTGCACGTGTCCCCAGCCCCCCCACTTTGGGAAATACTTGGAAATTCAAAATCGTTTCTATGCCAATATTTAGCATGAAATTAGCATGTATTGCACGCCTGGCCCCACAGCTCTACAGTCATTAGATTAAATTATTAAAATTGTATACATATTTTGAATGTTGTTATGATTATATAAAAATTTAAATAACTTTTTATACCTTAGTTTGAACTTTTTAAATTATTTTATTTCAAAGAAATGGCCTTTTTCTTACATGTAAATAAAAACAAACTTATAAAAAAAAAATCAACATATTAAATTGTATAAAATAAAAATTCACAATTGACTTTTGTTGTGTTTTTTACAGGAATGGGTTTTTTTTGAGATCATCAAATATTTCCCAATTATTTGATGCCCCTCTCTTCACGTATGATTTGTAGTGTCCAACTGAGTTTCTTAATTTACTTTTTCCAGGTATAAAACTTATGACACCTCTAAGCTCAAATGTTCGATTTACATTGCATAATATTTGTGGAATGTCACATAGTCTGATTTGTACAATCTTTGCAGCTTCTGTACTCTGTTGATTACTCATATTTAAATCGTCCTCTAAAAATAAAGTTATTGTTAATAAGTTATTAATTAATATAATTTTAAGATAGCACATTGAATTAAATTTTTATAGATCTATACGTGTATACAAGGTGTAACAGAATGACTTGAAAAATCAAATCAAATTGTTTTAATCAATTTTAAAAATAAAATAAAGTTTCAATATGATTTTTAGACGCATAGTGCTGTACACATTTTTTTATTTTTTAATCCTTTATATACAAGTCATGGAGTTTATTTTTTGAAACTTTCCTCACTATTTATTTGAATTAATAATTATTTCAAAACGTAATAATATTTTTCAGACATAAATAAATCTTAAATTATTTATTATTTTTATAATTTTAATTTTTATTGAAAAAATTTCGTTTAACTTTTATCATTTTTCCATTTTTTATTTTTTAGGTTTTTCTGATATACACGCTATACAGTTTTAAATATCAAATTATATGCAATTATTTTGTATATTAAAATTTTCTTACCTTCCCAAAATAAAATGTCAATGAACAAATGCATGTCCGATAGATTAGTCGATATTACTGAATTACAGTTTTCAATGCATTTTGAATTTTCTGATACACTTCTATTGTCTAAATATGTTTGAAGTCCTTCAAATAGTTTACTGCTGTTGACTTGATAAGTAAGAAACATGATATTATTTTGAATATTTTTTGTTCTTATACATTTTTCGTTTGAACATGTTTTAGTCTCTATGGCTGTAGGGAAGTCATCCAACATTTTTTTTATCACATGTCCAGCTGTTGTATCACAAACAGCTAATGTAACGTCATAGTCTAGCGATTGTGTGTTGACATCCATATAATTTATAATTAAATTAGCTCTTTCTGAATAAGTCGATGATTTAATTCCATATTTGACAACATTAGTTATAAAATTTAAAAACTGATTATTTTGAATGTCAACTTTTTCAGCATACCTTTTACTATCACAATAAGCTACCTAAAAATATTAAATTAACATTAGCAATAAAATAAATTTATCAGTAAAAATATATAAAATATATTTTATAAGACCAGATCGATATTTTAAAATAATTATAAAATTTTAGTAAAGTACCTATTAATTATTTATAGGGCTGTGAATTTAATACACTAAAAAACCTTAAAAAAAGCATTAAAAATGTTAAAAATATGCAATATTATATGCACTAAAATGCAAAAAATGCAATATAAAATGCTAAAAATTATAGAATAAAATTCACTTATAATGGTTTTCATTTAATTTCAATACATATTTCTATTGATATTATATAGAACATTATATATTAGTACATCATTAAATAAAAAGAAAATAGTTAAAATGTTGATTATTTTTAAATTTTGTTTAATGCTATTCACCTGAAACATTGTTAAGAATTTTTTTTATGTATTGATTTTTTTTTTGAAATATGTCAATTGACGGAATTTGATTAAAAATATCGGTAAATGAACTAAAAATAGAAAATATGACATAATCACCAAAAAAAAAAAAAAAAAAGCACTTTCCTACAAATTCACAGTCCTAATTATTCATACATAAGGTATATTTTGATTTTGAAATTCTTAATTACCATAATCAACGAAGCTACGGTATCAAACGCACATGTGTTGCTTAAGATCACTTTTCCAGATATATTTTGGGCTTTACAACTTTTCAACTCTTTGAACCTTGAGCCATTTTTTAAAATTGGTAGAGATTTGAGACTTCTTGTGTTATTTATATCCAAATACTTCAAATGAGGGTTTGGTATAAGGTATGATTTTGATTTTCTCTGTTTGTTCTTACGATCCCAGCTTTCACGAGCTGAGCATTCTTCCGATAAGACATTATTTTCTTAAAATTAAAATTTAATAATAATATAATAATATATTCATAACAATAATTAATTTATAATACACTAGAAAATTTTTTTTATGAAATAAGATTAAATGTATTAATTTAAATATTTGAACATAACATATTCATTCTTTACCATCCCTAGTTATACCAAGTGATATAAACAAATTATAAAAACAAAACAAGTAGTCATACTCGTCGTCTTTTAATCATCAATCGATTTATAATTTATGGTTTTAAAATAATTTATTTTATTTGTGCTTTATAGCAATCATTAACTTTTTATGTGCATTATTGCTTTATAGTTCCAATTGTAAATAGTTTCTATGATATATTATATTTCATATAAAATATTTTCTTTGAATTAATTACAATTTAATAAACTATATCTTTTAGAGCGGGTAATACTAAAAAAGTCAACTAATATAAAACTAACAAAAATAAACATTATAAAATTGAATTTGTATTTTATTTACCTGTGGTAGATGGCGAAATTGTACATTTCATAATTTGACAATCTTTTTATTCATAATTTCGTCATCGGCAAGAAGTTTACTTGAATCGGCTGAATCATCACTTCTGTCACTCCAGTTATCTGTATGTACTGCGTTTAATTCAGTCACCTCATCAGTACTAATTTTATTATTGTTTTCTGACATTTCACTGATAGTACTGAGTGTATTACGTACAGGAGATATTGAGATATCTTTTTTATTCATAATTCTTCTTATCATTTCGTCATCGACAAAAAGTTGACTTGAATCGGCTGAATCATCACTTCTGTCACTCCAGTTATCTCTATGTACTGTGTTTAATTCAGTCACCTCATCAGTACTAATTTTATTATTGTTTTCTGACATTTCACTGATAGTACTGAGTGTATTACGTACATGAGATATTGAGGAAATATTATGAGCAGAACGTAGTAATGATGAACCTTTAAGAGATTGAATATGGTTTTCTAAGAATTTTCTAGTGTGGTTGGTAAATTAATATGCCTCATTGTTACAGTTTTCAGTTTCTTGAAACTAGATTCCACCGCAGCCGAGCTAGAAAATTCTTCTCCGTATCCAAAAATTGGTACCATTACTGCAGACCACAAAGGTATAAGCTTGGTTGCCTTAATTATAATCGGTATTAGTTCAGGACAATAGAAAGGATTTATTCCAGTACCTTCTCTTACATAATTTTTACTTTCGTTGAATATATCATTAGCCCATGCTTGAAATGGGTTCTCAAATGTATCCAAACCTTCATTCTGACGTTCATATTCTTTTTCTATATTGATTCTAGCTTCATCTTCCGTTTCTGATACAGCTATTATATCATCGAATTGTTTTTGAATATCAACAAATCCTGTTGATGTAGCCTCAGTTAAAATATTTTTGTATTGTTCACATGGTGTTTCTTCCCCGGTTTCTTTGTCAGTTCCGTTAGTTTCGTTAATGAACAATACAAATAAAGATAATAATAATAAACGCATTTCCACTAGACTTTTACTTTTTATTAGTAAACCAACTGTACGAAGCACCATTTCCTTGGCTAATCTGGTAATATTTTTTAGAGGTATCCATTTGCTCGCTAATTTAACAAAATGAGCTACATCAACTCTCACGAAACATTTTGGAATCCAACGTGAATCTACAGCAATGCCTTCTTTGAGTAATTCTGCACAAACTGTTAAATAATCATGGAGTGACGAATATTGAGTAAAACACTGGACAATAGCAGACAAAAGGGCTAATGATTGATCACACACTGTATGTTTTGGTTGTGGTACATCACATCTTAACCATTTTAATAACCAATTTGATATTTCAATATTTGAGTGGGCCTCACTTATCATATTAGATACAGTGAAGTTTTGTTTCTCTGGGCATCATACACAAGAGCTTCATATAGTAAAAGACTTTTGGTTTTGTCTGAATTATTTTTCTTAAAACTTTTTACTAACGATCCTGTTGCATCTATGACAAGCTTTGGACATTTTGTTGTACAACAATAGCTTCTATAAATGTTATTTGTTCAGAAGAATGATATTGCACGAAAAAAGGGTCATATCCTATATCATGAATAACATCATTGAAGTCATTTTCTTTTTTCATCAAGCTAAAACATGTTAGGGTATTTTCATGTCTCCTATTAGCTGATATTTGACGAGATTTAAGAGGCGTAATGAATTACCTGATGGGAATTGCTGGTTCAGGATCTCCTAAAATGTATATAGATTATACAAGTGAAATAAAAATAACACATTGAATACATTTTTTGGATACTGAACACTGAGAAAATATGGAATTACTAATTTGAGTTCAATGATAAATTATGGAAAACGAAAAATGATTCTGAGCGGAGATGGTCATCAGCCTATACTTACTACTAAAAGTTACCAAGTATATTTGATGATATTATTGTGAATAAAATAATTTATATATTATAACCTATATATATGTAAAACCTTAATTTACATTTTCAATTATTAGCTATAAAAGTTGAACATTTTATAAATTTTTAACTACAAAATAGTTTTGAATTTTAAATTTGACCAATTAAGTCGAAATTTGGACTTCAAATGCTTATAAAAAAAAATGTGCCTATATATTTATAATATTTTACAAAAACTAAAAGCTAACTAAAAAATTTGGAAACTAAAAATGTCTGTAAACAACTCAAATCCTATCACAAAATGCTTATATAAATATTCAGTCAAAACTTCATGTATTTACGGTAATTTCTTTTAGAGTTAAACCAAAAACCAAAAACAGTTTTGTCAAAAATCGGGTTTGCGTAAAAATTCCCGTTTTTTCCTTAATTTTTCATTTGTTTTTCATGGAAGTTTTGAAAACTACTGTGATATTTTGACAGCCTAAAGTACCAACTAGATTCACTTTCCTATCAGAAAAGCTACTGTTGAAGAAAATCTAAGCATTTTTACTGTACTAAAAGGTAGAGATGTGAGTGCTGTAAATTTACCGTTAATTTTACCAATTTTTTTTTTTACGTAAATTCTCCATCTCTACTAAAAGGTGACGACAAACACAACAATTAAAAAATTAAAAAAACACACATCATTGTAAAAGCAATACATTCATCGCTCCGCTCAGAATCTAAATATTAATTTGAATACAAAATCTTAAATGGGTAATAAAAACCTAAAAAGAAGCTTAGTAGAATAAAAATCAATTGTTATTAAAAAAATCTTATTTAAATATAAAAAGATAACTTCAATAAAATTAATCTACATTTAATGAAAAATAAATCTATTTTGGATAAAATAGTCAAGTTGATAAAAATTTATATTTAATAAAAAATATCTGATTTGGATATAAAAAATCAACTAAGAAATTTATTTTTGTAGAAAATAGATTAAGATATCCCGTTACCATATTTTTGAATGAATGGATCAAAAAATCTTCAAGGAAAAAACGGATAAAAAATGTTACTTACCATTTTTCTTATTACATTTTTATTCAAATTAGATTTTTTATTTTTGTGTCCGTGTACAAGATAAGTAGGTAGTCAAAATAATGCTTCGATTTTCAAGTGCAATACCTTGTTTGATGGAAAAGTGAATATTGTTGGTATATTGAGGAGGTCAAAATTTAAAATTCCCAATAGTTTTCAAAAGCACCGCGAAAAAAATTAAGGAAAAATGGGAATTTTATCAAATTTAAAATTGAATAATAATTGTGTAGTTAAAAACGTATAAAATGATCAACTTTTATATCTAAGGATTGAAAATTTAAAACAAGTTTTCACGAAAGTAGTTCATTATTCTGTTACCGAAAAATTAAAAAAATACATAAGCACAGTTTATTTTTATATTAATTTTAAGTTCGAATTTGGACGAAATTACATATTAAAAAACCTAGAATATTTTTTTTAGTTATTTTGTTGTGACTGTATAATATTATTCATGGATACTTGAAACTTAAGTATACTATTATATATCTATGATAGTATCACGGTTTATTGTTGATGTATAACGCGTTATAAGTACCTAATGGATATTGTGATATGATTAATTTGGAATTTTTTATAGGTACCTATTATAGATCAATTATTTTTTTAATACCATAGATAATTATATAATATGTCTTAAACCTAGACTGACATACCGTCTCCGCTCACAATCGTTTTTCTTATACAATGCTATTATATCATTGAATTCAACTTTAATACTATCCAATATACAGTGACCTACTTGTAACCTATTCTACAGCAGAGCGACATCCACTGGTTTTGTAATTGTAATAAATTTAAATTTTTATAAATTATATACAATATGCTAAACTTACCTATTTTAATTAGGCGGGTTGCCTCCCTTTCCCTAAATGTTTCACATGAAATTCGATCCTCAATAATGGACATAAGAGCCTTTTGTTTAGCTGGTCCAATTAATCGACGTTTTTTGGTATACTTAGTATGATCTTCAGCAAAATTACCAATATACGTGCAATGCATTAAAACCCTAAGATAATAAAAAGAAAATAGTTTATAAGATGTTTGATATGCTTACAATAATAAGAACTTATGGAATTGTAAGTAAAAAATAACTCATGTTTAATACCTTGCATTTCCTGATGGTTTATCTATCACAATTCCTTTAAATTTAGATTCACAAGATACACAACGACCAACAACAACTATATAATTTGAACCATTAGGGTACACTTTGGCTCTACGGAATGATATACAACATTGAAGTTGAGTATGAACCCAAAAATGTTCAGCAAGCAACGGAGTCCACGAATTTTGGGGCAAAATATAGTATAACCTTGAATTTAAAAATGGCCGATTTTTGTCTTTAATCCTGTAAATGTGTTCTTGAGGTTGGATTTGTTTCCACTCCTCTGGGGATAAAGTGAATACGAATTTTTTTGTTGGATATTCTTCGTCGTCAGTTGTACTATCAATGGAGTTTTCTAGTAAATATAGGTAATAAAAGGAATATATTATATTTTAAAGGAATATAACCAAATATAACCAATTCATATAATTTGTTTATGTTATATTTTTATTTTTATAATTATATTGTATTCCACAGACATTAAATTATGTAATAATTTTAAAGAAAAAAATATTTAAAAAATGTAATTAATTTAAATACTTAACAAATGGAAAAAAAATATCCGTATTAATAAAAAATTAATTTACACAAAGGAGATCGTTATGAAAAGAAAAATTTATGATATTGAATGTAAAACTTTAAATAATAATATTCTAATATTTTTTATAGTTAACTAGCTGAATTACCCGACGTTGGCCAGAAAAAAAAATTCTGATTGTTTAACTCCTTTGGTCCAGTCTTTTAAATATGAGTGAAGGATAGACAGACAAACATTCATTTATATATATACATATTCATTATTTGAATAATTATATGAAGTATACTTTTATGATTTATTTCCTATTTATTACTTAATTAGTTTATTATTATACATAATTATTCTAAATACAAATAAAAGTAGTTAGATTTTATAAGATAGCATTATAAATGTATGTATTTAGGATTAAGAAAATATTTCCTCACTTACCGGATTCATATTGAACATTTTTTTTTGAAAGAACAGGTGATGTGACAATATTTTTAACAAATCCAAGTTTCTCTTTTATTCCGTGGCGTCCTTTAAAAACGAATGTATGGATTGCATTCCACTCATAGCACTATTTAAATATAAGCTTATATCATTCCAAACATTGTTTTTAGCTACAGCAATTTCTAAAAATGAAAATTTCGGTTGATTTTTTTAAGCATAAAGATTTAATATTGAGTTAAATGTTGTTATTACAATATTAGACACCCAATTTTTATAAATATGAGTTTTTAAATAAGATGGGTATGGAAATTATAAATTATTAAGATTTTCGAACATTCAATAAATATCTAGTAAGTACCAATATTACGAGAGTCTATATGATATAAATGTTATAATATAGTAATATTTACAATTCATTAGTATTTTACACAAATGTCATTGTGTAATAGTCTAACTGGTGTGGGAACTACAAAGTTGAAGTTCTCTCCCCCCACAGAATAGTCACCTGACAAGTTCCCTAAACCGGTGAACTTATTATATTCTGAGTGGAGTGGTATGTATATGTTTTGTGGTTTGCTAAAATAAATATTATCATTATATTATTAATTATACAATATTATACATATTATGTGTTTTTATATTTTATAGAAATTTTGGTTACGGTAGGGTAACTTACACTAACTTATGAGAAACCATTTCTAATTTTTCAAACCTCGACTATAAAAATTAAACATAACATTTAGAATTAAAAAATTGGGAAATATTTGGGATTTTAATGAATTTTATCAAATTTAAACATGGTCATTAAATCTGCCCAACATTCATAAAAATTATTCTCACTAATACAAATATTTAGAAAATGAAATATAAATTGATTTTTAGAATTTGCAAATCAAGTGCAAAAGTGCAAAGTCTCAAATTAATAATTATATTGGCCGTTTAATTAATAAACACAAATAAATACAAAAAATATTATTGTATTTATTAATATAATAATATTATTATGTTTTTTTCTTAAAAATTATTTATAAAAATAACTAAAATAAATTTCTAAAAATGGTTAAGGGGATTGGAATGGGTGATTTCTCTGACTTTGTCTATCACACGTGGAACGTAAGAAAAATAGCTATACGCCTGATAAAAATTAAGGTACTTATAGTAGTTCAATTTAAAATATTGTAAAGATTTTTGAATTGGTATACAAGCTTACTTTGCATCGGTCGAAGCATATTTTTAATATTTTTATTACATAAAAATTTATAAATTTATAAAATTTTAAATATTTATTCTTATCAAAATATTGCTACAGTTGAAAAAGTGCTTCGACCGATGCAAAGTAATCTTGTATACCAATTCAAACATCTTTACATAATTTAATCTAACAGAAGTCCCTTAATTTTTGTCAGGCGTATAGGTATGTTCCACGTGTGTTAAACAAAGACAGAAAATCACTGCTTCCTATCTCCTTGATTAACATAATAGGTATATATATATATATATAATAATATAATCTAAAATTAATAAATATTATTTATGATAATGATAAACACACAAAACAATTAAATAATATAAAATACAATGTTAAAAAAACATAATACATACCTAATGTTATATTATAACATTTATAAAATACAGTCCAATTTGAATGAAAAAGGCTTAATTAATTAAAAAGATATAATATAGGTATTTAATAATAAACGTCTAGGTTTGACGGAAATTAAAAAACACAATTTATATGAAACAAAAATCACCAAAAGTTTTACATAAAATAGTACATTAGCACCTACCAATATGTCCCATATGAAATATAAATAATATACGTCAAAATAAAAATAATGAACTATTTAGTAGGTATAGGTATAAATTCAATCATTTAAACTTGGAATCAATAATTTATTATGAAGAATATATTTTAAACAGAGCCAATCACTCATATCTACACTAAAATTACGACCATTTATTAAATATTGATAATATAGGTGGATATAATTTCAAAAATTATGACTTTCATAGCTGTCTAGGTATTAATGAATTAAAAACAACCATACAAAGCGTATTTTTTTTTCAAGCGTAGTAGTGATATTAAGCTATATTATAAAATTAAACTTACGTTTTTCGCCATTATCAGAAGTAGTGATTACTCTGTCCTTAAATAAAATAACTGCATCAATGACAGTCGCCGGTGGACATGCACATTTTCGTCCAGCCATTTTAAAAATGCGTATAAAATAACAATTTATATTATGATAAATAAAATCAATAACCGTTCACGGACTTGCTAAGAGCATGGATATCGGAGACCAAATGACAAATTATCAATTAATCAGATTATTAGGTTTAGATTTAATAGAATAGCAAATATGTAAATAGATTCAATTAAAACGTACCGATATAAAAATAGATTTACAGAAAGAACCAACATCAAATGTTTATTTTTAATTGAAACTATTGTATATTAAATATAAACATAGTAAATTTGATCACAATAAAACCGAAAACGTTAGAATATGTTTACAATGTAGACAATAGACATGTACATCGTAAGTCGTAACAATACAAATTAAATATATAAGTACTAAATAGGTAATAATGAATAAAAACATTATCAAACAAAATTACATTTAGACGTGTTATTTAAAAATCAATTAGTACTATTACACTTCAGGAATATTATATCATAGTTATGCAAATATACGTGTATGCACTTTTGAATTTCCAAGTATTTCCCAAAGTGGGGGGGCTGGGGACACGTGCAAATCAGAAAAATGAGTATTGCGAAGCAACGGACGACGGTAGAGCTGCGGGGCCAGGCGTGCAAATACATGCTAATTTCATGCTAAATATTAGCATAGAAACGACTTTGAATTTCCAAGTATTTCCCAAAGTGGGGGGGCTGGGGACACGTGCAAATCAGAAAAATGAGTATTGCGAAGCAACGGACGACGGTAGAGCTGCGGGGCCAGGGTGCAAATACATGCTAATTTCATGCTAAATATTGGCGTTAAAAAAAATTCGAAACCAAGTTTTTGTGATGTGTGGGGGGGTCGAAGACACATGTCTACAGCCCCCCCATCTATTTTTTGATACCATGCCTAATTAAAACGCATGCAATTACAAAAAATAGCATGCAAATACATGCTAATTTCATGCTAATTATTTGCCAAAAAAAAATTGGAAAATTTTTAAGTGGGGGGGCTGGAGACACCACGTACGTGTTACTTGGTATGGTTGCTAAAAATTGTTGCTTAAGCCAACTACAATTTGATACACAATTGAGCATTGATGTTCCTTACTGAATTTTGTGTGCTTACTACCCCACTATCTATCAATTTCTGCTCTTGTTTTATACGTTGGTACACTATAACCGAGAAGAGCAACGTCTCTGCACAATTTTAAAAATTTGTTATTCGTACTCAAGTCATCCATATAATTTCTAAAATTATTAATATCTATATAGCCTACTGTCAGTTCTACCAATAAACTGTCAAACGCACAAGTCTTACTCACTAATAATCGCTGCTTTTGAATTCTCACCGTTGAAAGCAAATTACCATTTGTGATGATGGCCTTATTTGTTGATCTTAATCTTGAAGAATTAAGGATTTTTTGAATATCCTCACATCCATCCTAGTACTTGGTTGGCCGTTTTCCTTTAATTTTAACTATCTCGTATAATTGAGTTTCCCCTTTATTTCTCCAATTTTCCGTTGCCTTTATATTCTCATTAAAACATTCACTCATTTCTATTTCGCTTTCAAATTCACTTTTTTCGTCATGATTACCAAAAAAATCGTTACCGCTTTTATCATCATTATTGAATTTGAATTTGAATTTTTACTATTTGAAAAACACAATACAAACAAAGTATTAAAGAAATAATAAAAAATTACCTACACATTTAAGCTGTAACTATGCTATAGCTTGTGGTGGTGTAGGGAGTAACAGTACAACAATATTTGATTTCATTAAATACTTAAATAAAACAATAAAACAAAAACTAACAAACACTGCAAAATTAGTATAAAGACTAGAAACAAAAATTATACATTTTTCTTATAATAATAACTACTATTATATCCACTTTTATCAGAAGTATTACCAAAAACATCGTTAACGTTTTTATCATCATCATTATATCCACATTTTTCACCATTGTTTCCAATACCATTTCATATTAGTGTATATCACTATCATTATATTCATTTTTTCACAATTATTACTAACATAATCATCTTAAAATTGATTGACATCATCAGATTAAGACTTAGGTATTTTTCCAGTTCTTGCTTACTATTCTGAGAATTTGTGAAATTGATCGGAGTTGAATATAGCGCATTGAAGTCTATAATATCTTCATCGTTACCAATTAAGTCTTCTTCTTCTGGCACTTCTGACACTGGCTCTTCTTTAAAGTATAACTCATAGATTTCTTCAAATTTTCTCAGACTACTTTCTTTTATCTCTGTTTCCCAAGGCGTTAAATCAAATGTTTCTACCTTATGCCTTGGATCTAGAATAAGCGAGATGCAGTAAATCCAGTTTGTTTTTTATAATTGTTTTAGGATTTTATCTCGTGCGCTTAAAAACTCAAAATTAGTTGTTCGTCTATAGCAGTTCTTAAAATGTTTTCATCTAATTGTGTTATGGTAGTTTTTATCTTGTCAACTAAAAGATTAAAAGAAAAAACAACTGTGGTAGAGTTACATATTTTTCACCACCAAGTCTTGCTGAGAGACTTTTAAAATTGATTAAAAACTTGTGAACTTTTTCAAATATAAACCATTTATTTTTAGAGATTTGAAATTCTGTTAACTCAGGTAAAATACTGCTTAATGTAATAATGTCTTTTTTGAGTTTTAATACTACCCCAAGCATATCATGAGTCGAATTCTATCTGGTTGGGCAGTCCAGTATTGGTCTTAAAGTTGTTGATACACCCATCGTGTCACATATTGAACAAAACTTATTTTTCATTATTTCGCTTCTTTTTATTTTGCTAAAAATAGAACGTAATTTCATTATAGCAGTACTTTAGTCTTCTATCTGTACTACATAGTCCTCAGATATATCTTCGTCATTATCCTGGTCAACTTCTATTTCATTTACACTCTCCATTTCTTCATCAATCTCCTGGTCCACTTCCATTTCATTTTCACTATCCATTTCATCTTCACTCTCATAATCAGTTTGTAATTTTAAATTTTTCATCAAGTTTTGAACACCTAAGTTTAAAATGTGTGCCATGCATCGAAATTTGGGAGCAATTTTTCAAGTTCGGTCATAAATTTAGTGTTAGCAGATGCATTGTCAACAGTGATGCCTTGAACTTTGTTTTCTAAGTTAAACTCTACCAAACATTTATGAAAAATATAAGAGATGTCTCGACTTGTGTGTTTACCATGAGAGGGTATAAAATCAAGGACCATTGATTGATAAATCCATTCATGGTCTATAAAATGAATTGTAATACCATAGAAACTTTTACAAGCTATCGATGTCCAGCCATCAATTGTAAATGAAATTTTGGAAGAGCAATTTTGCAGCTGATCTTTAACACGAGCTCTAAGTTGTTCAAATCGGTCTTTAACCTGACGTCGGAGAGTAGATCATTTAGGAAATTTAAAATGCGGACAAATCAATTTAAAATAGTCCTGTGTTTCTTTATCATCAAAAAACGAAAATGGAAGATACTTCTGAGTTATCCAATCAACCGTAGATACTGTAAAATCTGTAGTACTAATGGTGCCATTTGTTACCTGAAATTTGAAACATCTTTATTGCCATTGTTTTTTTTACACGAATATTGTTTTGAAAAATCTTAGGCTCAAAAAAGTAATTAAAATATTATATTGTTTATTCATGTAGTGTATATTTACAACAAATCTATTTTATAAATTGTTTAAAATATCATTGTATGAACAATGATGATAAAGCACATACTAATCTGTAAAACAATAATTATAGAATAAACATTATATTTAAATAAAAAATCAATTTAATATTAATAAATATTATTAATATTATTATTTATTATATTATATTTATATTATTATTATTAATATTTAATAAAATTTATTTCATTTTTATTTAAATCAAATAAAAGCACAGATAAAAATATGAAAGTAATACAAATGTATTTTATTTTATTAAATAAGTATAATATATTACATACATAAAATATTTGTACCCTATTATACAAACCTGGAATGATCCTTGAATTAATTGTGCATAATAATATAATAATAACAATTACTTAATTACTTAGTACAAATAAAATACCTGCTGAATCATGAAAATAGTAATTTTAATTTTAATAATTTAATTTTAAATAATTATTTAATTACATAATGCTTAGTAGAAAAATTATATCTGGTTTTAGAATAATAAATCTCATCTACACCAAAATAGTAGATAAAATAAATTTATTTTAACATCAATCAGTACCGTCTACCGACTTTCACTTACTAATAATCAATAAATT